>NC_092719.1:200071538-200330978 GCF_047496885.1 Scyliorhinus torazame | reverse complement strand
GGATTATCCTCTGCATTTCCATCAATTCTAGTGTGATGCCACCACCAAACACATTTTCTCCTTCCCTCCTCTCTCAGTATTCCAAAGGGACTGTTCCTTCTGCAACACACTTGTACACTCATCACCCCCAAACACCTCACCCCTTTGAGGCACATTCCCATGCAATCGCAGGTGTAATACCTGCCCCTTTACCTCCTCCGTCTTCACTACCCAAGGCCCCAAAACAATCAGATTGTGGGCAGCAATTTACTTGTACTTCTTTCAATTTAGTCTATTCTATTCACTGCTCACAATGCAGTCCCCTCCACAATTGAGAGCCCAAACATAGACTTGGTGATCGCTCTGCAGAACATCTGCATTCAGTCCACTAGCAAGACCTTGACCTCCTGGTTGTTTTGCCATTTCAATTCAACATCTTGTCCACATTTTTGTCTTTGTCTTGCTGCAGTGTTCTAGTGAAACCCAACACAAGCTTGAGTAACACCGGGCGTCATTCTCCGCCGGCGGGAGTCTCCGTTTTGCCGGCGCCCGGGGGTTTCCCGACGGCGTGGGGCTGCCCCACAATGGGAAACCCCATTGACCGGCCGGTGTTACGGAGACTCCCGCCGGCCGGTCGGAGCAGAAATGTGGCGGGGCGGTAGGAGAATTTCGCCCACCATCTCATCTCCAATAAGGTACTTTACAGACTTCTGGATTCAACATGAAGTTAAACAATTTCAGACCTGAACTCTTGTCTTCCATTTTGTTTCGTCAAGTGCCAGTTTGAATCCTGTTCCGTATTTTGCTTTCAGACAGTGCTTCCCGTTTACTCCACCTGACAGACCCCCTCTTTCTCAACAGCATAAAATCATCATTTATTTTTATAGAAGTATGTTTATTGAGATTTAACATTTAATAAAATAACACAAAAGTTACAAAATAACACAACACCCAAAGCAAAGAAAGAAAAACAAAATAGCTTAACCTACATGAGCACAGTGTGGAACATGAGAACAACATCATAACTGGCTTAATACCATCATTAAGCAGAACTAGATACGATACTCATAGCTCTCCCCCCCTCCTCCCTTCCCCCTCCTCCCCGCCTCCCCTCCCTCCCCCTCCTCCCCCCTCCTCCCCCCCCCCCCCCCCTCCCCCCCCCCGTCCCCCTTCCCTCCCCCCCCCCGTTCCCCCTCCCTCCCCCCCCCTCCCCCTTCTCCCCCCTCCCTCCCCCTCCTTCCCCCCTCTCCCACTCCCTTCCCCCTCTCCCCCCCTCCTCCCCCTTCCCCCTCCTCCCCCTCCCCCCCCTCCCCCCACCTCCTCCCCTTCCCCCTCTCCCCCCTCCTCCCCCTCCCTCCCCTCCCCCTCCCCTTCCTCCTCCTCCCGCCTCCCCCTCCTCCTCCTCCCCCTCCCCCCCTCCTCCTCCTCCCCCCCCCTCCCCCCTCCTCCTCCTCCTCCCCCCCCCTCCCCCCCTCCTCCTCCTCTCCTCCCCCTCCCCCTCCCCCCCCTCCCTCCCCCTCCTCCTCCCCCCCTCCCCCCCCTCCTCCTCCCCCTCTCCTCCTCCCCCTCCCCCCCTCCTCCTCCCCCCCCTCCTCCTCCTCCTCCTCCTCCCCCCCCCTTCCCCTTCCTCCTCCCCTCCTCCCCTCCCCCTCCCCCCCTCCTCCTCCCCCTCCCCCCCTCCTCCTCCTCCTCCCCTCCCCCTCCCCCTCCCCTCCTCCTCCCTCATCCCTCCCCCCCCTCCTCCACCTCCTCCCCCTCCCCCCCTCTCCTCCCCCACCCCCTCCCCCTCCTCCTCCCCCTCCTCCTCCTCCCCCTGCCCCACCCCCTCCTCCTCCCCCTCCCTCATCCCCTCCTCCTCCTCCTCCCCTCCTCCTCCTCCTCCCCCTCCCCCCCTCCCTCATCCCCTCCTCCTCCCCCTCCTCCACTCCCCTCCACCCCTCCCTCATCCCCCTCCTCCTCCCCCTCCTCCACTCCCCTCCACCTCCTCCTCCCCCCCACCCCTCCCTCATCCCCCTCCTCCCCCTCCTCCTCCCCCCCACCCCTCCCTCATCCCCCTCCTCCTCCCCCTCCTCCACTCCCCTCCACCTCCTCCTCCCCCCCCTCCTCCTCCCCCCCTCCCCCTCCCCTCCCTCCTCTCCTCCCTCCCCTCCTCCTCCTCCCTCCCCTCCTCCTCCTCCCTCCCCTCCTCCCTCCCCTCCTCCTCCTCCTCCTCCCTCCCCTCCTCCTCCTCCCTCCCCCCCTCCTCCCCCCTCCCCTCCTCCTCCTCCCTCCCCCCCTCCTCCCCCCTCCCTCCCCCCTCCTCCCCCCTCCTCCCCTCCTCCCCCCCTCCTCCCCTCCCTCCCCCTCCCTCCTCCTCTCCCTCCCCCCTCCCCCTCCCCCTCCCTCCTCCTCTCCCTCCCCCTCCTCCCCCTCCCCTCCCCTCCCCCCTCCTCCCCCCTCCCCTCCCCCCCTCCTCCCCTCCCTCCCCTCCCTCCTCCTCCCCCCCTCCCCTCCCCCCCTCCTCCCCTCCCTCCCCCTCCCTCCTCCTCTCCCCCCTCCCCTCCCCCCCCTCCCTCCTCCTCTCCCTCCCCCTCCCCCCTCCCCCTCCCCCCCTCCCCCCCTCCTCCCCCCCTCCCCTCCCCCCCCTTCCCCCTCTCCCCTTCCCCCTCCTCCCCTTCCCTCCTCCCCCCCTTCCCCCCCCCTCCCCCCTCCCCCCCTCCCCCCCCTCCCCCCTCCCCCCTCCCCCCCCCTCCCCCCTCCCCCCCCTCCCCCCCTCCTCCCCCCCTCCCCTCCCCCCCCTTCCCCCTCTCCCCTTCCCCCTCCTCCCCCTTCCCTCCTCCCCCCCCTTCCCCCCCCCTCCCCCTCCCCCCCTCCCCCCCCTCCCCCCTCCCCCCCCCTCCCCCCTCCCCCCCCTCCCCCCCTCCCTCCCCTCCTCCTCCCCCTTCCCTCCCCCCCTCCTCCTCCCCCCCCCTTCCCCCCCCCTCCCCCCTCCCCCCCCCTTCCCCCCCCCCCTCCCCCCTCCCCCCTCCCCTCCCCTCCCCCCCTCCTCTCCTCTCCTCCCCCCCCTCCCCCCCCTCCCCCCCTCCTCCTCCCCTCCCCCCCTCCCCCTCCCCCCCCCTCCTCCTCCCCCTCCTCCTCCCCCCCCTCCTCCCCCTCCTCCTCCCTCCCCCCCCTCCCCCCTCCTCCTCCTCCCCCTCCCCCTCCTCTCCCCCCCTCCTCCTCCCCCTCCCCCTCTCCCCCCCCTCCCCCTCCCCCCCCTCCTCCTCCCCTCCCCCTCCCCCCTCCCCCTCCTCCTCCCCCTCCTCCCCCCCTCCCCCTCCCCCTCCCCCTCCCCCTCCTCCTCCCCCTCCCCCTCCCCCCTCCTCCTCTCCCCCCCCTTCTCCTCCCCCACCCCCTCCTCCTCCCCCTCCTCCTCCCCCTCCCCCTCCCCCACCCCCTCCTCCTCCCCCTCCCCCTCCCCCACCCCCTCCTCCTCCCCCTCCCCCTCCCCCCCTCCCTCATCCCCCTCCTCCTCCCCCTCCTGCGCCATGATCAGGTGCGCACCAACATACAGCCTCAGCTCAAATGACCCAACGCAGCCTACTCTTTCCGGATGACAATCCAAATGCACCCATGTAGGAGCCAAGAATGGATTAGTCAGACCTACCCTTGCAAAAAACAAAGAAAATTCACAAAACCACAGTTCTAAGAGAGTTACATACATGTTACATAACACAACAAAACCCCAAACCAACTCAAGGCAGAACCACAATCATAAAAAAAGGACAGGAAGAGAGGGCCGACAACATAACAATATGAATCAGGTGGGCAGCAGGGTGGCATAGTGGTTAGCACTGCAGCCTCACAGTGCCGAGGTTCCAGGTTCGATCTCGGCCCTGGGTCACTGTCCCGTGTGGAGTTTGCACATTCTCCCTGTGTTTGCGTGGACTTCGTCCCCACAACCCAAAACATGTGCAGGGTAGGTGGATTGGCCACACTAAATTGCCCCTTAATTGGAAAAAATAAATTGGATACTCTAAATTAATTTTTTTTAAACAATATGATCAGGTTATAATAAAGCCCACAGGGACTCCCGGGGTAGAAAAGAAGGGAAAGAAGAGCAAGAAAACATCTGGCTATCCACCAGATGACAAGATCCACCAGTGAAGAGCACAAAATGCCATTCAATCACCCACCTAGGAGGAACCACAGGATACCCACCAAGGCACAGAAAGTGACCCACCCCTAGGCCCTGTGCGCACCAGAGAGATAAAGCAACAGCCTCCCAGGTCTCTCCAGGATTCCATCAATCGAAATATGACACACCATAACTTCTACCATGCCATCTCTCCGACGCCAAGACAGTCTACAGTCTAGGGCGGGGGGTATGACTCGACCTGCACAGCCACGTCCAACCTCCACTGTACTCCTTATACACCTATGACTGTGGCCAAATTCCCCTCCAACTCGATTTTCAAATTTGCTGATGGCACAACCGTAGTGGATCGGATTCCAAACAATGACGAGACAGAGTACAGGAATCAGATAGAGAATCTGGTGAACTGGTGCGACGACAATAATCTCTCCCTCAATGTCAACAAAACGAAGGAGATTGTCATCGACTTCAGGAAGCGTAGAGACGAACATGCCCCTGTCAACATCAATGGGAACGAAGTAGAAAGGGTCGAGTGCTTCAAGTTATTAGGTGTCCAGATTACCAACAACCTGTCCTAGTCTCCCATGCCGACACTATAGTTAAGAAAGCCCACCAGGGCAGCACGGTGGCACAATGGTTAGCATTGCTGCCTACGACGCTGAGGACCCGGTTCGAATCCCGGCCTTGGGTCACTGTCCATGTGGAGTTTGCACATTCTCCCAGTGTCTGCGTGGGTTTAACCCCCACACCCAAGGTAGGTGGATAGGCCATGCTAAATTGCCCCTTAATTGGAAAAAAAATAATAATTGGGTACTCTTAAATTTTAAAATAAAAACAAAAAGCCCACCAACGACTCTACTTTCTCAGAAATTTGGCATGTCAGCTACGACCTCACCAACTTCTACAGATGCACCATAGGGAAAGCATTCTTTCTGGTTGTATCACAGCTTTGTATGGTTCCTGCTCGGCCCAAGATTGTAGGAAACTACAAAAGGTTGTGAATGTAGCCCAGTCCATCACGCAAACCAGCCCCCCATCCACTGACTCTGTCTACAATTCCGCTACCTCGGAAAGGCAGCCAGCATAATTAAGGACCTCACGCACCCCGGACATACTCTCTTCCACCTTCTTCAGTCAGGAAAAAGATACAAAAGTTTGAGGTCACAAAGCAACCGACTCAAGAACAGCTTCTTCCCTGCTGCCATCGGACTTTTGAATGGACCTACCTCATAAAAGTTGATCTTTTCTCTACAACCTAGCTATGACTGTAACATTACATTCTGTAGTCTCTCCTTACTTCCCCATGTACGGTATGCGTTGTCTGCATAGTTTGCAAGAAACAATACTTTTCACTGTATACTGATACATGTGACAATAATAAATCAAATCAAACCCCTGACGATGATATAGGGCCAGTGATCGGTGGGCCCTATCAAACCCCTGGCCTCGGAGAGATACGTTCTGCTCCATCCAATCTGATTCACCCAGCCTCCAAATCAAAAATCCCAAAGCATGGCAGCCAATTCTTCAACTCAATCGGGAATTCATCTCCAATCTCTCACCAGGGACTGGACTCGGGGGAAATCCTGCCCGACCTCAATCTCCTGAACACCTCAGGGTAAATGACACGCCATGCAGCAGGATTACGATGACAGGAAGGTGACCCCTGATCAGCGGCAGTACATTTTCACATGCAAGAATCCTTTCATGCGCCTCCACTGCTCTTCTAAAGGTACCTTGCAATCCCTTGACGTTAGGTTTACTGACCTGTGCTGCAGAGCCAAAATTCTCAGTCAAGGCAACATCGTCTCAGGCGGCCATCATCCGATGCACATAGCACCGCCAAGGCAAGAGGCAACTCAGCAGCAAATGCCCCACCACCAACAAGACCCCACCCCAGCCCAATCCAACCGTCACAAACAAACAAACAATGATTTTAGCATTTCACCTTGGCTCTTCCTCACAAATAAAACATTCAGGAACTTTGAGGGACTTGGCGAAAGTCATGTAGCCCAAGAAAAAACAACTATGAAATGTGCCTCAGGATGAAACGACAGGTTAAAAGGACGAGCAGAGGCGGAGCTCATGAAAACTCAATCGCTCAAGCGCTCACATCACCTGACCCCATCAATCTCCCTTCTATCACTCTTCCGTGCTGAAGAGTCATATCGGATTCGAAACGTTAACTTTGATTCTCGCTCAACAGATGCTGCCAGACCTACTGAGTTTTTTCAGAACGAATTTCAGACCTCCAACATCTGCAGAATTTTGCTTGTATTTTTGGTGAGTTTGCTGTTGGTCCACACTCGACTTCTCAATTTTGGCATGACAACTGGCCTTGGCAATCCTAGTGCTGATCAGGGGATAATTGTAAGCTATTTTCCAGTGTGATGTTAAAGGTTTTAATACTGTGTTAGTAATATAGTTTGTTTTAATATACCATTACTCAATTTATTTGTGCAATCACTCCTGGAGCAAAGCATCCATTCCTCAGTCTTACAAAATTAAAATAAAATCTTGGGGTTTCTGTCCAGTATCCGAGCAACTGTTGGTCTGGGATTGTAATAATTCATTCAGGGATTGAATGATTAGGCCAACATTTATTACCCATCCCTAATTACCCATGTGAAAGTGGTGAGTTGCTGTCCTGAACCGCTGCAGTCTGTGTTATGTAGGTATGCCCAGAATGCTATTTCCAAATGAGAGTGATAGGTGCTTGGAGGTGAACTTACAGGTGGCGATGTTGCCAGGGTGTACGTTACCCATGACCTTCTCAGTAGTAGTGGTCGTGGGTTTGGAAGGTGCTGTCTTAACAGGCTTGGTGAGCTCCTGCAGTGCATCTTGTCGATGCTACACACTACTGCCACTGTGCATGGGTGATGGAGGGAGTAAATGTTGATGGTGGTAGTTGGGGTGCCAATCAAGCGGGCTGCTGCTTTGTCCTGAATGTTGTTAAGCTTCTTGAGTGTTGTTAGAGCTTCACTCATCCTGGCAAGTGGAGAGTACTCCATCACACTTCTGGCTTGTGCCTCGTAGATCGTGCCCACACTTCTGGCTTGTGCCTTGTAGATCGTGCCCACACTTCGGGCTTGTGCCTTGTAGATCGTGTCCAGCTGATCGTGAATTAGGCTCGCTTTTGTTGATTTTGTGATACTGCTCACAATTAATTTTGACTGAGAGCCCAGTTATTAAAAACAGCATTAAACTTTATTCCATATAAATGGCACTATTGCAATACAAATTCCAGAATCGTCCCGCTCCCCCCACCCTCAGTCTTCTGTAGACCCATATTGGAATCTGTAACAAAATTCAAATACATGACTTTCTGTAATTGATCCAATGCATTCATTATTCCTTTTAAACAGAGGTTTGCTTTTTCTCGACTCCAGAAGTTGCTAACGCAGCAAGTTAAGAGTGGAGACATCATTGCTCGTCCTGCCCCATAAAATTAGACAGAAATCAAATATTATGGGAATGGAACAGAATTGCGCAAGCTGAACATTTATCAAACTTTATCCTGCAATCAACACTGTTACTTCATTACACTTTGCTGGCTGCCACTAGGTCAAATAAAAACTGTGTGCAGTCTTGAGGTTTGGGCTTGCTAAACAATGCACCCTATTTCTCTTGCAGTGGAAATTCTATCTTGGAAAAAGGATTAAGCAGCTTAATCCATCTTGAAGAATTCATTTGTTGATATGAAAACCACCAAAAGCTGACTCGGATGAACCTCTTGAAATCCCTTGGCCTTACGGTATGTTTGGAACTTAATTTTCGGGTCTCAGGTAAAATCTCATGGGTGCCATTAAGAAGGCAGCTGAGAGTGAAGTGCAGGAAGTCACATGCTGCAATTTACCCTTGGTTCGCTTGGGGACCTGGAAAGATGCTGTAGATTACACAATAATTTTTTTGGTGTAGATCAGAGTAAGATTTGACAATCCTCTTTGGAAAATCTTCTGGAGGGAATAATGAGTAAAGCTTGTTCCTTGGAATTAGACTGCCCTTGGTGCTGAGAAATTCCAAGAAATTGGAAACAGGCATTAGATTGCAGGATAATATATTGAAGTGGAAGAGATTTTAGTAAATTTGCAATATGATGGATTCTTCAAACTGATGTTTGTTTTCTTCCCCAGGGGAAGATCAACTAAGCTTTTTGGAAGGGCCAAATTTTCCAACAATTGCATTCGGCCTTGCACCACAGCTTTGCTGCAAACTGGAGTCAGCGTTGTCATTGGAATTCCAGAGGACAACATTTCAGAACAGTCTATCCCCAAGCTCACCATAATCAACCATTATGAGAGATCCAGAATAGTTTTATAGTATTATATTAATCACTTGGACCACTTCAAAGGGAAATACAACACTGACACAAAATGAACGTCATTGTGAATTTCATTTTTCTATTGATTTCTGCAACAGTTCTTGTACAGATTTATTGAAGGACATGGAGTGGCATACAGTTTGATGCCACATAGCATGAAATAAGCTAAATAATCAAATTCAAAGAGGACACAATTATGGTTCAAAGGCATTTGACCAATTATCTTGCATGAGAACTTTCATAAACCACCAACTATGGATTATTTATTTACACCAAAAGGACAACATACAACATCAGCTACGTGCACTGGCATATTTTACACACTTACTTCTTGGAGCTGGACTGTACACCCTCGGCAGCACATGAATAGTTTCCAATATCATCTCCAAAACGGACAGCAATGGAGGTGCCACAGTCATCAACTGTTAAGATCGCCACCTTCTGCTCCGAGGGACCTTGTGCAACTCCTAATGATCCAATTTTTGGCTAAAAGAAGAATGCACATAAACAAAATAATCAAATAAAGGCTGGAAATTGGGTTGCAAAAGAATAGCTGCTGTACTGATTCCCTAGGTGGTCACCATTCATAAAATATTATTACTTCATATATAGAAATTAAATAGAGACCATTAGGTTACAGTTCCATTCTATCGAGAGAAGTGGTAAATCAATTACAATTAAGCAACAACAATTTCTCATGTTAAGAGGTGGTGTTATTAAGAAATACTAATGCAGACGGTGGTTTTGGTAAACGTATATGCCCCGAACTGGGATGATGCCAATTTTATGAGGTGGATGCTAGGACGCATTCCGGACCTAGAGATGGGAAAGCTGATAATGGGGGGAGATTTTAATACGGTGTTGGAACCAGGGCTGGATAGGTCGAAGTCCAGGACTGGAAGGAGGCCGGCAGCAGCCAAGGTACTTAGAGATTTTATGGAGCAGATGGGAGGTGTAGACCCGTGGAGATTTAGCAGACCTAGGAGTAAGGAGTTCTCGTTTTTCTCCTATGTCCATAAAGTCTACTCGCGAATAGACTTTTTTGTGCTGGGAAGGGCGTTGATCCCGAAGGTGAGGGGAACGGAGTATACGGCTATAGCCATTTCGGATCACGCTCCACACTGGGTAGACTTGGAGATAGGGGAGGAAACAGGAGGGCGCCCACCCTGGAGAATGGACATGGGACTAATGGCAGATGAGGGTGTGTGTCTAAGGGTGAGGGGGTGCATTGAAAAGTACTTGGAACTCAATGATAATGGGGAGGTCCAGGTGGGAGTGGTCTGGGAGGCGTTGAAGGCGGTGGTTAGAGGGGAGCTGATATCAATAAGGGCACATAAAGGGAAGCAGGAGAGTAAGGAACGGGAGCGGTTGCTGCAAGAACTTTTGAGGGTGGACAGACAATATGCGGAAGCACCGGAGGAAGGACTGTACAGGGAAAGGCAAAGGCTACATGTAGAATTTGACTTGCTGACTACGGGCACTGCAGAGGCACAATGGAGGAAGGCACAGGGTGTACAGTACGAATATGGAGAGAAGGCGAGCAGGTTGCTGGCACACCAATTGAGGAAAAGGGGAGCAGCGAGGGAAATAGGGGGAGTGAGGGATGAGGAAGGAGAGATGGAGCGGGGAGCGGAGAGAGTGAATGGAGTGTTCAAGACATTTTATAAAAAATTATATGAAGCTCAACCCCCGGATGGGAGGGAGAGAATGATGGGCTTTTTGGATCGGCTGGAATTTCCCAAGGTGGAAGAGCAGGAAAGGGTGGGACTGGGAGCACAGATCGAGGTAGAAGAAGTGGTGAAAGGAATTAGGAGCATGCAGGCGGGAAAGGCCCCGGGACCGGATGGATTCCCAGTCGAATTCTATAGAAAATATGTGGACTTGCTCACCCCGGTATTGACGAGGACCTTTAATGAGGCAAAGGAAAGGGGACAACTGCCCCCGACTATGTCTGAAGCAACGATATCGCTTCTCTTAAAGAAGGAAAAGGACCCGCTACAATGCGGGTCCTATAGACCTATTTCCCTCCTAAATGTAGATGCCAAGGACCTGGCCAAGGTAATGGCAATGAGAATAGAGGAATGTGTCCCGGGGGTGGTCCACGAGGACCAAACTGGGTTTGTGAAGGGGAGACAGCTGAACACAAATATACGGAGGCTGTTAGGGGTAATGATGATGGCCCCACCAGAGGGGGAAACGGAGATAGTAGTGGCGATGGATGTCGAGAAAGCATTTGATAGAGTGGAGTGGGATTATTTGTGGGAGGTGTTGAGGAGATTTGGTTTTGGAGAGGGGTATGTTAGATGGGTGCAGCTGTTGTATAGGGCCCCGATGGCGAGCGTGGTCACGAATGGACGGGGATCTGCATATTTTCGGCTCCATAGAGGGACAAGGCAGGGATGCCCCCTGTCCCCATTATTGTTTGCACTGGCGATTGAGCCCCTGGCGATAGTGTTGAGGGGTTCCAAGAAGTGGAGGGGAGTACTTAGAGGAGGAGAAGAACACCGGGTATCTTTGTATGCGGACGATTTGCTACTATACGTGGCAGACCCGGCGGAGGGGATGCCAGAAATAATGCGGATACTTGGGGAGTTTGGGGATTTTTCAGGGTATAAATTGAACATGGGGAAAAGTGAGTTGTTTGTGGTGCATCCAGGGGAGCAGAGTAGAGAAATAGAGGACCTACCGTTGAGGAAGGTAACAAGGGACTTTCGTTACCTGGGGATCCAGATAGCCAAGAATTGGGGCACATTGCATAGGTTAAATTTAACGCGGTTGGTGGAACAAATGGAGGAGGATTTCAAGAGATGGGATATGGTATCCCTGTCACTGGCAGGGAGGGTGCAGGCGGTTAAGATGGTGGTCCTCCCGAGATTCCTCTTTGTGTTTCAGTGCCTCCCGGTGGTGATTACGAAGGCTTTTTTTAAAAGGATTGAAAAGAGCATCATGGGTTTTGTGTGGGCCGGGAAGACCCCGAGAGTGAGGAAGGGATTCTTACAGCGTAGCAGGGATAGGGGGGGGGCTGGCACTACCGAGCCTAAGTGAGTATTATTGGGCCGCTAATATTTCAATGGTGAGTAGGTGGATGGGAGAGGAGGAGGGAGCGGCGTGGAAGAGATTGGAGAGGGCGTCCTGTAGGGGGACTAGCCTACAGGCTATGGTGACAGCCCCATTGCCTTTCTCACCGAGGAACTACACCACAAGCCCGGTGGTGGTGGCTACACTGAAGATTTGGGGCCAGTGGAGACGGCATAGGGGAAAGACTGGAGCCTTGGGGGGGTCCCCGATAAGAAACAACCATAGGTTTGCCCCGGGGGGAATGGATGGGGGATATGGAATGTGGCAAAGAGCAGGAATAACGCAACTGAAAGATCTGTTTGTGGATGGGAAGTTCGCGAGTCTGGGAGCGCTGACCGAGAAATATGGGTTGCCCCAAGGGAATGCATTCAGGTATATGCAACTGAGGGCTTTTGCGAGGCAACAGGTGAGGGAATTCCCGCAGCTCCCGACACAAGAGGTGCAGGACAGAGTGATCTCAAAGACATGGGTGGGGGATGGTAAGGTGTCAGATATATATAGGGAAATGAGGGACGAAGGGGAGACTATGGTACATGAACTAAAAGGGAAATGGGAAGAAGAGCTGGGGGAGGAGATCGAGGAGGGGCTGTGGGCAGATGCCCTAAGCAGGGTAAACTCCTCGTCCTCGTGTGCCAGGCTAAGCCTGATTCAGTTTAAGGTATTACACAGGGCGCATATGTCTGGAGCACGGCTCAGTAAATTTTTTGGGGTGGAGGATAGGTGTGCGAGGTGCTCGAGAAGCCCAGCGAATCATACCCATATGTTTTGGTCATGCCCGGCACTACAGGGGTTTTGGATGGGGGTGACAAAGGTGCTTTCAAAAGTAGTGGGGGTCCGGGTTGAACCAAGCTGGGGGTTGGCTGTATTTGGGGTTGCACAAGAGCCGGGAGTGCAGGAGGCGAGAGAGGCCGATGTTTTGGCCTTTGCGTCCCTAGTAGCCCGGCGCAGGATATTGTTAATGTGGAAAGAAGCCAAGCCCCCGGGGGTGGAGACCTGGATAAATGACATGGCAGGGTTTATAAAGCTAGAGCGGATTAAGTTCGTTCTAAGGGGGTCGGCTCAAGGGTTCACCAGGCGGTGGCAACCGTTCGTCGAATACCTCGCAGAAAGATAGATGGAATGGAAAAAAGGCAGCAGCAGCAGCCCAGGATGGGGGGGAGGGGGGGGGAACCAGAAGGACTCTCAGGGTTGTTAATATATGCTGTATAATATGTATAGGTCGTTGCTACAGATAATTATATATTGGACTGTTAAATTATATTTTTGGAGAGTGTTACTTGTGATAAGGCAGTTGCCAATTAGGGTTAGTTTTCATTTTTGTTATTTATTATTTATTCATTTTTTTTTTTTTGTTTATAAAATAGGTCATTGTTATTTGTGTTGTTATAATATTGTGTAAAGGATGCACAATGTATTGTGTTGGTTGACCAAAAATTTTCAATAAAATATTTATTAAAAAAAAAGAAATACGAATGCATAAAACAAACACATTTGAATAGCTCAAAACATTAACAGGAACATTACCTCATTGCCCACCATGATTTATACAGCACAGTACATTAAAGAGTTCAAATTAATGTTTACTGTTACCTATTTGTTTTGAATGTTACCTTGTTCCTCTCAAACTATCATTTTCCCCTCCATGTTCTCTATTCTTTTTTTAAAGCTGCTCGCTTCTTCCAATTTTCCTCAAATTGTACAAACATGTAAATGTAAACTTCTCAAGCCAAGTTTGATCTGTGGGAACCTGGCAGCTCGCAGGGCATATAACCCTTTATTTTCTATTCCTACTTTTGTGTCTGTATTTAACGCAAGCATCTTTCATCCATGTTTTTTTTTCCCATGCTCTGCTCTTTGTCTATCTTCTACACAGAATGGGAAAGCAAAACAGAGCTCCTTCTCCACCAGAGACATGTTTTCGGATATGCAAAAATTAAATTATTGAATAGATTGTATAAGCATCTGCAAATTCTTGTACAAAGCTATAAGTTGATTTCAGAACTCGAGAAAGATGAACTGATTGCAGCCAGTTGGGACTGCCATTGCCTGAAAACATTACCCTGCTAGAACTGCTGCAACCGACTTGTTAATAAACCTCCCACATCAGGAAATGGAAACATTGCTCTAGGGTGCAATCATTAGCCCAGCTCATGACTTGAATTGTTGGTGAGGGATCTGTGTTGGTATAATGTTATATTGGCACAGCTTTCAAACTATCTCCACATTTCCCTTGACAAATCCCCTAACAAAGACTGCGCACAAGCTGTGAGTGTGGGTATCAAAATCTGTAATGTTGAGAATAGTGTATTACTGAATAGTCTTGAGGACTGCTCAGGTTAATTTTCTTCCATCTTTAAATGTGCAGAATTAGCTACTAACTCTGCAGAGAAAGGGGTGAACTGGGGTGTAATGATTTTCAAACCTTCAACCAGAAAGTTTAATAACAGAGAAAGTTTGAGACATAAACCTTGATAAATCACTGGTTAGGACTCAGCTGGAGTACTGTATCCAGTTCTGGTACCACATATTCAGAAGGATAGCAAGGTGTTTGTAAGAAGATGCACATTAGATTTACTAAAGTGGTACCAGGGTTGAGAAGTTTCAATTACATGGGAAGATGGGGAAGCTGGGATTGATCTGCTTACAGCAGAAAAGGTTAAGGGAAGCTTTAAAGCGGCATTCAAAATCACAAAGGATTTTGATAGAGTAATTAAACAGAAATTGCTCCTACTGGCTGAACTTTCAGCAACTGGAGGCTGTTTATTTAAGGTAACTTGCAGAACAGCCAGCAATGAGAAAAGGGGATTTTTTTTTTTAATGGAGCAGGTTTTCATGATGTGGAATGCATGGTCTGAAAATGTAGTAGAAACAGATTCAAAAGTAACTTTCAACAGGAAATTGGATGAATATCTGAAGGGACGAACTCTACAGGACGGGAGTGGAACTAATTGGATAGCTCTCTCAATTGGCATGATGGGTCAAATCACCTGCACTGTTGTAGCGCACAAAGACTCACGAGAGACGAATAGAGATGAAGTCGATGAGGCTTTATTAAGCGTGACTTGTTCCCCGCAGTTCAGTAACAGACTGGCCTGCGGGGGAGAACTCCTGGTTCTTATACTCCGCCTTCAGGGCGGAGCTAGAGGTCAACAGCCAACCAGGACCCGGGATCTGTCAGCCAATGACATCACGGCTTCACAGTCCCACATGACCCCTAATGCATACTACCACAACTGTAAAATGTTATGATTTAATAAAAGTGAACATGTTGATTAGTATGAGGGGTAGACAGATTAATATTTGGAACACAAGTTTACACCTGAAATACTGATACATCTTTCTCATTCATTCTGACTCAACTTCTGACACTTTCTGCTTTTATTTCTATCTATCGGCCCAAATTAATGGGTATTAATGGGTATTAATGGGTGTTTCTCTGGTTGGCAATCAGTAGCTAGTGGTGCCCCTCAGGGATCAGTGTTGGACCCACAACTGTTCACAATTTACATAGATGATTTGGAGTTGGGGACCAAGGGCAATGTGTTCAAGTTTGCAGACGACACTAAGATAAGTGGTAAAGCAAAAAGTGCAGAGGGTACTGGAAGTCTGCAGAGGGATTTGGATAGGCTAAGTGAATGGGCTAGGGTCTGGCAGATGGGATACAATGTTGACAAATGTGAGATTATCCATTTTAGTAGGAATAACAGCAAAAGGGATTATTATTTAAATGATAAAATATTAAAACATGCTGCTGTGCAGAGAGACCTGGGTGTGCTAGTGCATGAGTCGCAAAAAGTTGGTTTACAGGTGCAACAGGTGATTAAGAAGGCAAATGGAATTTTGTCCTTCATTGCTAGAGGGATGGAGTTTAAGACTAGGGAGGTTATGCTGCAATTGTATAAGGTGTTAGTGAGGCCACACCTGGAGTATTGTGTTCAGTTTTGGTCTCCTTACTTGAGAAAGGACGTACTGGCACTGGAGGGTGTGCAGAGGAGATTCACTAGGTTAATCCCAGAGCTGAAGGGGTTGGATTACGAGGAGAGGTTGAGTAGACTGGGACTGCACTCGTTGGAATTTAGAAGGATGAGGGGGGATCTTACAGAAACATATAAGATTATGAAGGGAATAGATAGCATAGATGCAGGCAGGTTGTTTCCACTGGCGGGTGAAAGCAGAACTAGGGGGCATAGCCTCAAAATAAGGGGAAGTAGATTTAGGACTGAGTTTAGGAGGAACTTCTTCACCCAAAGGGTTGTGAATCTATGGAATTCCTTGCCCAGTGAAGCAGTAGAGGCTCCTTCATTAAATGTTTTTAAGATAAAGATAGATAGTTTTTTGAAGAATAAAGGGATTAAGGGTTATGGTGTTCAGGCCGGAAAGTGGAGCCGAGTCCACAAAAGATCAGCCATGATCTCATTGAATGGTGGAGCAGGCTCGAGAGGCCAGATGGCCTACTCCTGCTCCTAGTTCTTATGTTCTTATGTTCTAAATGTTTTTGATTTTTTTTAAAAATTGTATAATAATGGTTCTGGCCTTGACAGTACCCAAGGGAACAATTTGTTCTATTAATAATCACCCGGATATTTAATGTAGATGCTCAATTATTCTGTTCAGCAATGGCCCCATCACACAATTATGTTGGTGGGGATACTTTCAAAGAAATACATGTCCAATCTGAAAAAAATCGATATCCATAACAGAAGTGTTATATAAAACAGGATACCAATCTGATTTGAATTTGTGTGGTTGGATTCACAATGGGACTAGCCGAGCTACTCTTGCAGAGAGTCGGCATAGATACAACAGGCTGAATGGCTCCTCCTTTGCTGTAACAATTCCACGATTCTATGATCCATTTGCAAGGGTGAAATCGGATTGTACAGCATGCTGTGCACCATGCCTTAACACAACAGATATAAAACACTTGATTTCCAAGCTTTTAAAATGAAGACCTGTGAATTTAAAAAGCCGCACTGACTTGTTCCAATGGTTGAAAGAGATCTTCTTTGAAAAAAAGAGCAGGGATTTTTTTTTAAGTGCCCTAGCCACCTAAGACAATAACAATCTGCAATTGTAAGGTGGTAGAAGCTGCAATTCAAGCACTAAGTTTGGCAATTCCAGCTCTCCCCTCCCCATGAAGAAATACCTCATTTTCATAAGGTATTCCAGGCAAAGGTAAAAGGACATCTGACTGTAACAAGTGTGGAGAACTGTGAGCATTATATATTTCCTACGTCTGCTGTCACTCAGTTGGTAGCACACTCGCCACGGAATCATAAGGTTCTGGGTTCATGTCTCAATCCAGGGCCTGAGTACAATAATCAAGACTGTCACTCCAGTGCAATACTGAGGTCGGACTGCACTGTCATACGTGTCATCTTTCAGATACAGTGGCGTAGCAGGTTAGTCCTGCTGCCTCATGGCGCCGAGGTCCCAGGTTTGATCACGGCTCTGGGTCACGTGTGGAGTTTGCACATTCTCCCTGTGCTTGCGTGGGTTTCGCCCTCACAACCCAAAGATGTGCAGGGTAGGTGGATTGGCCATGCTAAATTGCCACATAATTGGAAAAAATGAATTGGGTACTCTAAATTTAGAGAAAACAAAATCTTTCAGATATGGATTTAAAGCGAGTCCCCATCTGCCTCCTTGGGTGGGTGGAAAAGATCTCACGGTGCTATTTTGAAGAAGAGCAGGAGAATTATCCCCAGTGGCCTCTTCAATATTCATCCCTTAGTAAACATCACAAAAAAGAGGTTATCTGGTCATTAACACACTGCTCTTAATGGGAGCTTGCTGAGTGCATAATGGCTGCCACATTTCCTACATTACAACACTTCATGAAGTACTTTGTTGGCTGTAGAGCCCTTGGTGACATCCAGTTGTCAGGAAAATTGTGATATAAATATAGATATATATCCATATTTGAACTTCAGGTGCAGATCGTCACTAAATTTAGTTGAATGAAGGAATAGAGTGGCATATTTTTACATTTGCTGACGACACTAAGTAAGGTAGCACGGAACAGATGGGATTGGAAAGTTGAAATGGAAAATGACAAATGATGAGTGAAACTGTGTTAGATAGAGTTCAATGTGGGAACGACGTGGAGTCATTACAATATGGTAGGAGGCCATTCAACCCCATTGAGTTCATACAGGCTCTCTGTCAAGTAATCCAGTCACTACAATTTCCACTCTATACTTGTAGTCCTGTAAATTTATTCCCTTTTAAGTGTGAGGTCATTCACTACGGACCTCAGAATCAGAGCATTTTCTGAGCGATAAGAAACTATGGATGACCAGGGACATTTAGGGGTTTAAACACAGAAATTACGAAAAGTTAGTGGACAGGTAGAAAAATAACATTTAAAGTGAATGGAATGTTGGTTCTTAATTCAATAAGACTGGAATATAAAAAAGTGAAAGTTGAATTACAGTTATGCAGAGCTGATGAGATCCCATCTGACATATTGTTTGCAATTTTAGGCACTGAACCTCAGAAAGGTATATTGGCCTTGGAGGCGATGATGTGAATAACTATAACAAGACTAAAACGGGTTGGATTATGAGGACAGCTTGAATAGACAAGCATTGCATTCACTTGAATAGCGAAGATTATGGGGTGATTTAATTGAGTTGAAGCTGATTAAAGGATTTGATAGATAGAGATAAACTACTTCCTCTGGTTGGGGGACGTACAGACCTCAAGAGTACATAACCTTAAAATCAGAGTGAGGTCGTCCGGGGGTAATATCTTCATACAAAGAGCAGAATTTTACATTCCCCCAAATGTAGGTTGAGGCGGGAAAGTATAAAATTGGACGGACAGAATTCCCTGAGAACCCTCCCACCCAAACCCAGTCGCAATTTCATAAGGTCACAGGTAGGAACCCCGCAGGCCGGGTCACAGGTGGGAACCCCGCCCATTCACCTGCCAGGCTGTCGAGTGACCACTTAAGGGGCCTTATCCCACCCAGCCTCAATTTTTAGGCTGTTGGAACCGGGTAGGGTGGGACCCGCCTCCCCCCGACCCAGTGATCGCCCTAACCTCCTGCCCATGGGACCCACCATTTCAAAGGTCTTGGGACATGGTCGCAGGCAGAGCATTGCAATATTGTTTTTGGCCGCTGCAGCACTGTGTCTTTCAGATTGGCCCACAGTTCTCAGGGATGAGACTGCCTTTCAAGGGAGGAAGGAAGTCCTGCCCACTGCCAATCAATGCTCAAGTGAGAGTCGGCGGTTGCGCGCTAGGTGCCCCCTCTCAGGAAGGTGGGCATCAATCACTCGCCATCCTTAGGTTTCAACACAAAGGGTAGTGGAAATCTGTAATTCTCTCCCTCAAGAAACTATTTTGGCGCGGGCAATGGAAATTTTAAAATAGATTTACAGATTTTTGATAGCAAGGATATTGAGGATTACAGAACCAAGGTACATGGGGTTATGGTAGCGATCAACCTTGGTCTGGCTGAATGGCAAACAAGCTTTCATGGCTGAATAATCTGCTCCTGTGCCTATGAAAGTAGATCGCAGCTTATGTATACTTTAATGCCATTATCTTTATTAATTCCAACCTCTCGGCATCTCTACTTAACAAAATTTATCTCAAGGTTAAAAATTTCAGTTGGCCACCCAGCTTCCCACTGTGTGAAAAAGTGCTTCCAGAATTCACCCCCAAATGGCAGAGGTCTAATTCCAAGAAAATGCCTCCTTATCCTACTGTCTCCCACCGGAGCAAATAGGTAGCCACCCTTTTAAATCCCATTATTATTTTGTAGATCTCGATTCGATCATCCCTTAACTTTCTAAACTCAATAGAATAAAACCAACATTTTTGTAACCAGTCCTCATAAGTTAACTTTTTAAGCCCTGGTATAATTCTTATGAATTTGTGCCAAATTCTTTCCAAGGCTAATACCTCTTACCTGTGGTTAATAACCAAAGCAGGAGACAGTAACCAGACGGGATCTGACCAAGCTCTATGCAACTGACGCATTGCATCTTCGCTTTTAAGTTCCAAATCCATTCAGGCCCTACAGTCCATCAGCTTTTTTGATTACATTTTGTACTAATGAACTAACCTTTAGTGATTTGGACATAGGAACATGTAAAACTCACTGCTCTTCCACCATAAGGAAAATACCCCCAATTTGTGCTTGAGGAGAGCACCATGGTTGACGTCACTTTTCACACTAAACAGTATCTGCAATTCAAATATGCCCCTTTTTAACTTACTGCCTCCTTCTACACAATGTGCTTTGCCTCCTAATTTAGTGTCATCTCCAAATCTGAAAATGTATTCAAGTCATTAATATATGATAGCAATCAATTACATCATTAATGTACATGAAAGAGACCCTGAGCTGGATTCTCTGCACCCCGACGCCGAAATCGCATTCGGTGATGGGGCGGAGAATCTGTTTCGCGCACGAAATCGGGATCGGCGCCGGTTTCGTTATTTTACGCCCCCCCAAAAATCGGCGTGCTCGTGGAGTATGCCGCGCCAAGTATCCACCGCATCAGGCCATTGCAATTCTCCATCCCCGACCGGCCAAATTCCCGACGACGTGGTTCTAACATGGTCCTGCCGTTCAGGAACTTCGCGAGGCGGCTGCGGACTCAGTCTGGGGCCGCCACAGTCGGGGGAGGGCCGATTGGAGGGCAGGGGGAGGCTTCATCCGCATTTGGGGGCTATGCGTCCGGGCGGTCTGGGGTAGGCGAGTGGCCAATGCAGGGCACTAGTTTGGCGGTCCAGGTCTGCGGGCTGAGTCCACCATGGAGCACGGCGCAGCTGCTGAGGTCCACCGCCGTGCGCATGCGTGGCCTCTGACCCGGACATGCGGGTGGGGGGGGGGGGGGGGTGGCCGTATCGGCAGTTAGAGCTGCGAGCTCTACGACAGCTGGCTGCTATCCCCTGCATGACGTGAATCTGTGGCCTTTTGATGCCAGTTTTCCTGGCGTAAAAGACCACCATTTTCATGACAGCGTGGGGACATAGTCCCAAAAACTGAGAATCGAGCCCTGTATGTTCTGTATAGATCACAAAGTGGTGCTGAATCATTGAGCACTGATGATAGCTTGACAGAGCAGACGCTAAGGCCTGGATTTTCACTCCCAAGTCGAATAGCACGAGACAGGAAATTTCCCAGCTTGCCACATCCATCTCGAAAATAGCGCTCCGGAATTAGGATCTTTGTTCTGGGGGGAAAGGGTGTAGGATAGAGTCAGGCCGTCATCCAAGACACAAATCGGAGGGGATCACGGGTGTTGCTGAGTGCCGAGGCAGGCTGGTTAAAAAGGCCTGCCTCAGGTTGCTGAGACTTTGTCCCAGTTATTTTCTTAAATATTAGGATCTCTAGCCCTCACCTTCTCCCCATGTCCCTACATGGCCACTCCCCAAAGACTCCAAGACTTCACAAAAATCTACGCCCAACACCTCCAAGATACAATCAAATCATGAAGATCAGGGTAATTAATAAACAAAGAGTAAATACCAAAATATTGTTACCCCCGTGATTTTGATTATTATGAAATTTCTTACATCGGAAAGGGTTTTCTCAAATTAGCAAGTTAACTGCAACAGTAAACTGGGAAAACAAGTGTTTTTTTCTAACAGTCTTTTCAGTGACAATAAGCGATTTATTTCATTTCATTTTCATTCAAGTAAGCTGCCTATTTATAGGACACCGCACCGCATGTTTCACAAATTATGTTTCACAAATTGTTAGCTCAAATCAACTCATTAAAAACAAGGCCAGAGCTTACCGCAGTAGTCTGTGCGCATGTCTATGCATGTGTGGTTATAACTAAGGCTGCATTATGGTTTATAAAATCAAACCTGGCCATAATTCATCTGTTGTACTGAGCTGCAAAACTAACAATACTGGAGGCAGGGATTGAGAATGACAGTGATAAGAGATCTGAAAAATATTAACCCACTAAATAGATTTGTTGCAGCTGACCTCAGGATTGTCTGGATTTCCCTCGAGATTATAAAATCTCTCAACTTTGTTTCCATTTGTCCTCGTCTTCTGGGCCACAAACGAACTACAGCTATAAAGAAAAAGAGCAATTTGCCCGTAACCTAATAGCAATGCCGTTCTGGGCCAGCTGTAAAAAGGTCCACGTGGTTATGCTGCACATGCCCTGTTTTCTGATTTCGCTGTTTTTTGTGCAAGGACATGGTTGCCTTCTCAATATCTTTACAGAGCAACGAGGCTGAAACCTGCGATTCCGTGGAACAGGAAGAACTGAATCATCCAACAGCAGAATTTAGGTCACAAGGACCCCCACCCTTCCAGTTCATATGGAGGGTGGGGGTCTTTGTTCAGTCACTGCCAAAAAAGGGGGATGGAATTTAAAATAGGGGGTCTCCCATTTAAGATGGAGAGAAGAAATATTTTCTCCCAGAGAGGCATGAGTCTTTGGAACCAAAGAGAAAATGCTGGAAAATCTCAGTAGGTCTGGCAGCAGCTGTAGGGAGAGAAAAGAGCTAACGTTTCGAGTCCAGGTGACCCTTTGTCAAAACTATTATATGAGTCTTTGGAACTCTCTTTCCCAGACAGTGGTGGAGGTAGGGTAAATGAATATTTTTAAGGTAGAGGTAAATAAGTCTCTTAACTAACAAGAGAGCCAAAGGTTATCTAGGGAAGGTGGAATGTGAAGTTCAGGCCACAATCAGATCAGCCATGAGATTATTGAATGGTGGTATAAGCTCAAGGGGCCAAATGGCCTACTCCTGCTCCTAATTCATAAGTAACGCTGACTTGCCACCATTTATATTTATATTTGCCACCATTTATATAAGAATTGCTGCTTATATCCTGGAGGTAATCCAAAAATAGAATATTTTAACATGCAGGAGTTAAAAAGGAGAATGTTTAATGAACAATTTAAACAGGTAATGAACATTGCTTCTAATTGTCACCCTCAATGATAATTCTACATCTTCACACAATTTTTTCCTTCATTTTTCTGTTGCATTTATTTCTCCAGATTATGCAAAGTAGTAGGACGCAATAACAGATTGACAAGAATTCCAATCTTAGCCACACTACCAGAACAGGCTGCTGTCAAGCACTTCTTAAAGGAAGGCAGGGAAGGAATTCTAGGCAATGACTCAGCCCAAGCTGGTCTTATAAACCTCCTAACATAGGTTTTAAACCTCCACCATTGTCCAGCCAACAGATTAGCTGTTGAAAATAGTGGATACTATCTCAAAATTCAAAAAGAATTGTTATTGGCTTACTACCTTGTTGTAATATTGGACCTGTAGGGTGTGCCACTGCCCATCGCTGACACCTCCAGGAATATGAGGCGTTACCACCGTCATTGACTCCCCTGCAAAAAGAATATCCCAATAAATCAGAATCGAAGGATTTTTTTTCAATTGAATAGTTTCAATCTTTCACTGCTACATTTATTTTCATGTGGGGCAATAGTCATTTTAAAAATGTCAGGAGTGTGTGGGGCATATTGTCAGCTCCTATTTTCCCATCCTCCAAAACAGCCTTGGGGTTAAAGGGATCAAGGGATATGGGGGGGGGAGGCAGGATCAGGGTACTAAATTTGATCATCAGCCATGCTCATAATCAATGGCGGTGCAGCCTCAAAGGGCCAAATGACCTATATTCCTGCTTCTATTTTCTATGTATGTTTCTACGCATTTTTCTAAACAAAAATAACAGATTGAACCTGTTTGGACTATTCACACAAGATCAGAAACTAGTCCAACTTCTCACAGTTCAGTAGAAAAAACAAATTTGCGTGCAGAAATGTATATCACATCACTGTAACTTGATTACATCAATTGTGCCTATTAAAACAGCACAGAAAGAACTCTCTGAATGTGCATATAATGTTGAGCTAGTAAGATATCACAAATATCTGATGTAGCTTGACAAAAGGTTGGCTATATTTATCGAGCTGTACATTAAAATTAAGATTCCATTTGTATTTAAATGTTGTGCTTGGATCAAGAGCTCTATATAATGGGAAGTGGATAGGTCCACTAGAATTTAGCATACTGGGGGAGTGAATTAGTTCACTGGAATTGTACAGACTAGGAATTGATATGCCCCATTCGAATGCTGCACAACTGGTTGCGTTCATTTGACATCTTTCTAATGGGGAGAAAAGGAAGCATTGCATCATTGAAAGTACATTCATAGATCAGGTATGTGCTTGGGGTAACTGACTGTGCCACGGTATCATTTTATGATTTACAAATTCAAAAAGATAGCTTCTAAGAATTGTAATAGTAGTTTAACCTGACAGTCCACATAATGGATATGGAATTTTATGAGATCCCATATAATTGATTGGACATGATTCAACTAAATAGGAGTCTATTTCCAAAGCCAGTGCCAATGCAACTGAATTGAATCTTTAACACATAAATATGTTTTGCACAAACCTGTTGAATACTTTAACTGGACCTGTCCATCAATGATTTCCACTGCAATAAAATCATGTTTTTCATTAAATCGGCCATTGTAGAACAGGAGACCATTATTTTCTTGTGTAGCGAACCTGAAAGCAGATATTAGACTCCGTAAGGAAGTGTATTTCTATATCTGGAACATTCTTTCACAGCATCTTGGGCAGGGAACATGGACTGTGGTCCATCACTAAAATTGTGCCAAGAGCTCTCCCTGAACTGTAATACTTACTGACAGACAATCACAACATTGAACTAATGGTCTCATTCTGACAGGTCCAGAGGCTTCACATCCAGGCAGTTTATCACTGACCTATAAATTCAAGATCTTTCAGCTAAGCACAGATGATAGCGAGTGACTGAAACAGACAAACTGATTAAGACTGCATGAATAAAGCTTAATTCATGGTCCATAATCATGGGATTTATTTTAGTGTGAAGCCCAGTCCAGTGTATCCTGCACTCCACAGAGCTACAGGGTAACTCTTCGAAACACAAGAATCATAAGACCATAAGACTAGGAGCGGAAGTAAGGCCATTCGGCCCATCGAGTCCACTCCACCATTCAATCATGGCTGATTTCAACTCCATTTACCCGCTCTCTCTCCATAGCCCTTAATTCTTCGAGAAATCAAGAATTTATCAACTTCTGTCTTAAAGACACTCAATGTCCCGGCCTCCACCGCCCTCTGTGGCAATGAATTCCACAGACCCACCACTCTCTGGCTGAAGAAATTTCTCCTTATCTCTGTTCTAAAGTGACTCCCTTTTATTCTAAGGCTGTGCCCCCGGGTCCTAGTCTCCCCTGCTAATGGAAACAACTTCCTTACGTCCACCCTATCTAAGCCATTCATTATCTTATAAGCTTCTATTAGATCTCCCCTCAACCTCCTAAACTCCAATGAATATAATCCCAGGATCCTCAGACGTTCATCGTATGTTAGGCCTACCATTCCTGGGATCATCCGTGTGAATCTCCGCTTGACCCGCTCCAGTGCCAGTATGTCCTTCCTGAGGTGTGGGGCCCAAAATTGCTCACAGTATTCTAAATGGGGCCTAACTAATGCTTTATGAAGCTTCAGAAGTACATCCCTACTTTTATATTCCAAGCCTCTTGAGATAAATGACAACATTGCATTTGCTTTCTTAATTACGGACTCAACCTGCAAGTTTACCTTTCGAGAATCCTGGACTAGGACTCCCAAGTCCCTTTGCACTTCAGCATTATGAATTTTGTCACTGTTTAGAAAATAGTCCATGCCTTTATTCTTTTTTCCAATGTGCAAGACCTCGCACTTGCCCACGTTGAATTTCATCAGCCATTTCTTGGACCACTCTCCTGAACTGTCTAAATCTTTCTGCAGCCTCCCCACCTCCTCAATACTACCTGCCCCTCCACCTATCTTTGTAACATCGGCAAACTTAGCCAGAATGCCCCCAGTCCCGTCATCTAGGTCGTTAATATATAAAGAGAACAGCTGTGGCCCCAACACTGAACCCTGCGGGACACCACTCGTCACCGGTGCCATTCAGAAAAAGAACCTTTTATCCCAACTCTCTGCCTTCTGCCTGACAGCCAATCGTCAATCCATGTTAGTACCTTGCCTCGAATACCATGGGCCCTTATTTTACTCAGCAGTCTCCCGTGAGGCACCTTATCAAAGGCCTTTTGGAAGTCAAGATAGATAACATCCATTGGCTCTCCTTGGTCTAACCTATTTGTTATCTCTTCAAAGAACTCTAACAGGTTTGTCAGGCACGACCTCCCCTTACTAAATCCATGCTGACTTATCCTAATCCGACCCTGCACTTCCAAGAATTTAGAAATCTCATCCCTAACAATGGATTCTAGAATCTTGCCAACAACCGAGGTTAGGCTCATTGGCCTATAGTTTTCTATCTTTTTCCTTGTTCCTTTCTTGAACAGGGGGGTTACAACAGCGATTTTCCAATCCTCTGGGACTTTCCCTGACTCCAGTGACTTTTGAAAGATTATAACTAACGCCTCCACTATTTCTTCAGCTATCTCCTTTAGAACTTTAGGATGTAGCCCATCTGGGCCCGGAGATTTATCAATTTTTAGACCTCTTAGTTTCTTTAGCACTAGTCTCCTCTTTAGAGATGGAAGTTCAAATACCTGCGGCAAGTCTCTTCTCTGGTTGGGAGGTACGTGCTGGTGTACAGTTCACACACCAATAAAGAAGTTCCTCTTTGTGGTTATAGAATTTATCAAATTTAAAAGACTCCAATCTCTAGCAACAAGTACAAAAGCTCAATTATCATCAATTGCATTTCTTGGCAAGGGTACAAAAGATTCTCTATCTATTGTGTTAAAACTCTTGCTCCAACCTTGGATGGCGGAAGATTCCTCTGATAAAAGTAATGGACATTCTCCTCAGAGGATTATTTACAACGAGTCCCCACCAGGAGTTGCATATGTGGCATTTTCTTCATGGAGTTTAAAAAGGGCACAGAGAGTGGCAGAGACTTCAGTTTATAAAGGATGCAGAGAGCGAGCCCATCTGATGACCAACCGGATTCTGATAAAGGTCAAAGTTTGACGTCACACGGAAACAAGCAAGTGATTTGCTGGTGAATATTTTTCTAATTTATCTTTCAAAACGCAGGTAATTTATTATAATTGTACGGCTTTGTACTGTTTATATGTTTATACGGTTCATTATCACTAGTAAGGTGTATTGGTAGGGTTTATCATAATTGCTAATGTCTATTAATAGTTGTCAATTTTATTGGTATTGGCAAAGCTTTATTGGTATTAGTAAGTTTTATTACTAGCAGTAAGGTTTAATTACAGTCACACAGTTATCAGTTAAGAAAGAGATGGCACGGCTGCTCCAAACTCAATAGTGCCCATCCTGGGTAACCATTTATACAGGAAGTGTCATTAGTTGCAGCAGCTTGAGCTCCCGGTTGTGTAACTTGAGCAGCAACTGACATCCATGCCGTTGAGAGCTACGTGGATAGCACATTTATAGATGGGATCACCCTGTAGCTTAAGGAAATGCAGGGAGTGGGAACACCCTGCAGCTTAAGAATATGCAGGGACTGAAGGGGCGACTACCAGTGAAAAAGGAATAGGCAGGTAGAGCAGGGATCCCTGAAGTGCATCGCACACTCCAACCAGCATTCATAGAATCACCACTGTGCAGGAGGCCATTCAGCCCATCGGGTCTGCACCGACCCTTTGAAAGAGCACCCCACCTAGGCCCATTTCCCCATCCTAACCGCGTAACTTCAGCTAACCTTTGGAAACAGATGGAAATTTCCACAGGGGCTTTTCACAGTAACTTCATGTGAAGCCTACTTGTGACAATAAGCGATTTTCATTCATTCATTTTCAAATTTAGCATAGACAATCCACCTAACCTGCACATCTTTGGACTGTGGGAGGAAACTGGAGCACCTGGCGAAACCCATGCAGACACGGGGGGAACCTAAAACTCTACACAGATAGTGACCCAAGGTCAGAATCAAACCCGGGTCCTGGCACTGTGAGGCAGCAGTGCTAACCACTGTGCCACCCTGAATTCGGTTCTAAATACTGATGACAATGATGGTTCATCTGTGGAGTGCAGCTAGAACCAAGTCCATGGCAGCACAGGTAGCTCAGCTGTACATGGGGACAAAAGAAAGTCTGAAAGAGCAATGGTGATGAGATTTTATGGTTACCATGGTACACCAGCGATAGGCATTTAGGCTATTGTATAAAGTGCAGATAAAGCGAACTACTTCGTCCTGAATGTCCTTCAGTTTGATAAGCGGTGTCCTTTCAGACATGTGGAAAGTATTCCATCACACTCATTGTGTGCCTTGTAGCTGGTAGAAAGGCTTTGGGACTATTGCGGAAAATTCAATTTAGAGATGGCACAACTAAATGTTTAACAATTGTTACTCAGGAAGGAGAGTCCTGCTGATGATCTTGCCCATCATCAAGAACCAGTAATCTTTCCAGTGAGTAACTTGAATGTGTGTCAAGATTAGTACATGAACTAACGAAGTTTCATGTTTTATTGCTCCAACTGCCAGGTCGTTTCAATCTGGGTTTTTTAAAAATCTACCACATCATGCTGTGAAAGCTGGATCATAGTCACCACATTCGAGAAATTAGCTGTTATGGAACAGAACTATTTTCCAAATATAATATCCAAATTTGGAGAGGAAAGCTTCCAGACCAAAAAAAATTGGCAAATCTTTACAGGTAGGCAGATAGAAGACTTAACTGACCACTTTCTTTTTAATTTTAATTTTCTTTTCCTGATCTCAAGTAACAAAGAGTGAACTGCTTCAAAGTAGTGAGAACAACCTAAACAGAGTACAAGTGAGGGACAGCCAACGTTGACTAGGACCTTCTCTCCCGCCAAACCTTGTGGGGAGGTAGTGAGAGCCAGATATCATAGAAGATCATTCCGCCTCTTTTTTGGTCATATTCAGTGGCAAAAAACATACAGCATATGACTGATGCAAGTGCTTCAAGAATATAGCCTTCCCTCACGGTGATTTCCTTTGCACACAGAAATCTGCTTACCAACAGTCCTTTTCTTTCACCTGCCAGATTGCATCAAGTAAGATTTCACTGTAATTGTAACACATAATTAGAATGTGCACTTTTGCAACCAAAACATGGCAAAGTGAACAATAACACAATGCCGCCCTATATCTACGTTATTTGAGCTGCCACTTAAATTGACAACATGTATCTAGAAGTCTGAATCAAACAGAAAATATGTTTTAAGCATTTATTTTCTTACCCAAAAGTAAATTGTAGAGTACAAAGCAAACCTCAGTATGGCTATCATATTACAAGATTTGCTTTATAAATTACTTTTTTTTTTTAAATTAGTATAACTGGGCACTAATTTTATACATAAATGGTTTACATTGGTCTTTGAGTGTTTCAAAAGCTAATGACAATATCTATTGTTTTACCAGGAGCTATTCTATAATCGTGTTGCGTACATGTTTTCCTGCTTTCATTTACAGTTTTTAAATTTGTCAAAACACAGACTTCCTTTTATCATCACCATAAATGTAAACAGGATTTGAAGAATGGTTCTTTCATACAATATAAAATAAAAACAGAAAATGCTGGAATGACTTGGCAGGTCAGGCCACATCTGGCCTGAGAAACAGAGTTAACATTTCAGATTGATAACCCTTCATCAATTCTGAGCATTTTCTGTTTTCATTTCAGATGTCCACCGACTGTAGTATTTTTCTTTAGTATTGCATTTCATAGGTTAAAGTAGATTGCTGGCAGCCAAATCTGTAGCAAACCACATTTCGAGTAAAATAGATTTAGGGCCAAACAGGAGAAGAGTCATTCGGCCCATCAAAGCCATGCCCAACTTTCTCTAGAGCAAATTTCTTTGCCCTACTCCCACAGCCATAAAGGTGGATTCCCCTTGCGTGCTTTCTCAACTTTCTTTTGACATCACTGATCGGTTCTTCTTCCATCAGGACAGAGGGGGATAAAGAAGCTGCACAGCCCCCTCTCTCACATTTGGAAAGGCTAGTAAAATTCAACACTTTTTATTTTAGGAAATCTGATCAGTCGCAAACGCAAGCACATTTTGCCAACAAGGCAAAATAGTAAGACACCTAGGGTAAATTGAGTAATTTGGTGAAGGAGTTATTGTGGCACAGCCATTCAGCCCATCAAATTGATGTTGGCTCTCTGTGGAGCAGTCCAGTTTTTACAATTCTCTTGCTCCATCCCAGTAACCATACAAAATAGTAAGACACCTAGGGTAAATTGAGTAATTTGGTGAAGGAGTTATTGTGGCACAGCCATTCAGCCCATCAAATTGATGTTGGCTCTCTGTGGAGCAGTCCAGTTTTTACAATTCTCTTGCTCCATCCCAGTAACCATACAATGTCTCTTAACTGTCTATCCCAATTTCCTTTTAAAATCATCGATCAATTCCACTTCCATCACCCTCATAGACAGTGAGTTCCAGGTCATTACCATTTGCTGTGTAAAAAAGTTGTTCTTCACATCCCCCATATCTCTTGTCCAAACCTTAAATCTGTGTCTCTCCAGTCTTTGTACCATCAGCTAATGGGAACAGCCTTTCTTTGTCTACATTATCTAAACCGGTCTTAATCTTATACACCAATATCAGATATCCCTTCAACTTCCTTTGCTCCAAGGAGAACTCCATCTTATGCTGTGATTGTTGTACCAAAGATAATTCATGACTGCCCACCTCCTGCTCCAACAAGAGTGTGGAAAATAAACCTCAAAAATCTGGGAAATACTCAGGTCAGGCAGCATCTGTAGAGGACGAAAAAGCTGCCGTTTCAGGTAGATGTCCTTTTGTCAGAATGCCCCTTTTGTATGGAGAAGAAAGTTTGTTCTTTTAATGAGGAAGAGTCAGTCAAGGCAATGCTACTTTGTGTTGCCCATTTACAGAATATTAATCCATATCACTTGAGATATTGCTCTATTCAACATTTCCAAGGTTTATATTAGGATCTATTTACATGTCCAGGGAAATGCACTGATCATAAATCTGATATACATGGGTTGCGCTTTCATCAGGGTTTTTATAATTTTCACAGGGGATTTTCACAGTAACTTCATTGCAGTGTTAATGTAAGCCTACTTGTGACACTAATAAAAATTATTTGCTCAGCTTTAGTGGGGAAAAATTGCTTGGTTTCCGTTGGTGCAATTTGTACAGTACATTGATAGCAAATTATCAAACTGGAATGACATTCGTTTATATCCAAATTTATTTTCCCCTTTCTCATTTACACATTTTCAATGAGCATGCAGTAAATGTTAGCATTATATAAATCATTGTAATCATTTAACCAAAAATGAAGCAGCCATTCAAGATCTAAAACCTGTCGAACAAGCAGAAAGATGTCTGGACAATGAAATACAACCAGGCAGCTTCGCATTTGCATTTGAGAATCATTCATTCATTTTACAACAGCTTTTTGGAAGTTACTTTAGCATTAAAGGCGTTTGTTCAAGGGTACCTAGCATGACAGGAGTTGTTTAGTTGACATTATCTGCAATAAAGTAGCGCAGGAAGCCATTCAAAGCATGGAGATGTGTCTTTCAATGCTGACGTAAAACATTAGCTGCATATCAAGGGTTTATCCCATTACTTGCTAAACCTAGATTGTTTTGGAAATCTCAGACTAGTTACATATCAATATAATGTCTACAATGCATGTGCTGTTACCAGCCATGAGGGTCCAAATCGTGAGATATTCAGTGCGTGCTGCAACTGTCGGTGGCTATTGTAACGCTATCTGTCACAAACTATTTTTAAAAAGCCGCGGATGATATCAATAAAACTGTGAAATACCAGAGAACAGTAATGAATGTTGAAACGGCAAACTGTTCCATCAAATGTGACATCAGTACCATTCACTATCTCTGCTTGAGGAAGCCCAGCAGATTATTGCCTAATTCATTTACTTTGGGTCAACAGTGATAACATTGGGGAAATTCAGGAAGAACATGAATATGCTGACTGGCAAAGCAGGTAAAATAGGTTGCCTATTCAAAACAATTCAGACATAAAACAGCTCCTCATTGCCAGTAAAACATAAATTTAGCCATCGTTCAATGAATGTAAAAAAGGCCAGCACCAATGGATTAGAAGTAGTTCAGAACCTCAATGGGACTTGCAGCAATAGTGGGTTAGAAATAATGTTTCAGCAAAAGAGAATTACCAATATTTAATGATTAAATGGAATGTCAACTTGTATGGATATAATGCCTTTCACATAATAAGTGTCCCTCAAGGCATTTCAGTGAAGAAACAGGCGTTGAGCAATAAAGGACTCTGGAGGTGCAGCAGAAGGCATGTTAATGAAATAGCTTTTGAGGAGGCTGTTCAAGGCACAGTGAAGTGTAACAAGATAATTGGATTTAGAGAGTTCCAGAGAGGAGAGCAAAGGGGCAAAAAATAACCTGTGACATATGAAAGGGAGCTGGCACGTGGGTCCAGCTTCAAATGACATGAGCTGTAGAAGGTAAAATGGGTTAAGGAAATGGAGGCATTGGAAATGAACATGAGGATTTTGAATTCAATACAGCGGAGGCTGTTGAGAACAAGGTGATAGTGCAAGACACAAGCAGCAGGCAAAGGTCGGATCTCAGCTAATCTCAACTAATCTTTATCCTAATCTCACAAAGATTTGTCAATCGCGGTCTGGAAAACCTCAATTAGCACAGCAGCCATGCCCTTTTAGGGGAAGAAGGTTCCATAATTTTGCTACCCTTGAGGTGAAAGAATGTCCTAAACTTGGATATTAAGATGGGCCCACACATTCTGGATTCCTCCTCCTGAGGAAATTGTTTCTCTTTATCTACCCTATTGAATCGTTCTTTAATTCTAAATACTTCAACTAGATCACCCCTCAATCTTAACTCATGGGAACAGAAGCCATATTTATGGAAATTGCCCTCAAAATTGAACCCTTTTTTTAACCCTGGCATCACCCTGGTGAAACTGCATTGTACCCACTTCCAAGTTTAATGTATTCTTCCTGAAACGCAGGACACAGAACAGATCTTGATGGGATCTGACTCAGGGCTTTAGACTACTAAAGAATAACTCCTTCCCTGTCTATTCTAGTCCATTGCAATAGAGACCAACATTACATTAGCCTTTTCGATCACCTTTTGTAACTGCGATGCGTGCAACTGGATACCCAACTCCCTTTGCTTTTCCATAATTTCTGGTTTCGCACAAGTAAGAAGTTGCTCTTCTCTGACTTTCTCAGTTCCAAAGTGGATGAGCTCACATGCCCTGACATTAAGCTTTATTTGTCACAGATTTCCCCCGTTCACTTAAATCAGGTCTCTCAAAACGTCTTACGACCATCTGTGCAATTAACCGCCTCCTAACTCAGTATTACATAGATACATAGAATTTACAGTGCAGAAGGAGGCCATTCAGCCCATCGAGTCTGCACCGGCTCTTGGAAAGAGCACCCCACCCAAGTCCACACCTCTACCCTATCCCCACAACCCAGTAACCCCACCCAGCACTAAGGGCAATTTTGGACACTAAGGGCAATTTAGCATGGCCAATCCACCTAACCTGCACATCTTTGGAATGTGGGAGGAAACCGGAGCACCCGGAGGAAACCCACGCAGACACGGGGAGAACGTGCAAACTCCGCACAGACAGTGACCCAGCGGGGAATCGAACCTGGGACCCTGGAGCTGTGAAGCAATTGTGCTAACCACCATGCTTGGATATACAACTCTCTATTTCTTTGTTCAAGCCATTGATATATCTGGTGAAAAGTTGATACCTGGTATGGATCCCTGAAGACATCACTTAGTTTCCATTTCAGTCACCTAATGATGTCGCCGAGAGAAATTGCCAATTAATGCAAGTTTGAAACGGTTTTGCAATTTGGGATTCATGGCAATCCGATTGACACTGCATTTGACAGAGCAGCAGCCCGCCATCAATTTAAGCCCATGTTCCAGAGGTAAAAGTCGAACTTCTCCTACTTTGTTTTATTCATTCATAGGGTGTGGGCATCACTGGCTGGGTCAGCATTGGTTGCCCCACCCCTAATTACCCTTGAACTAAATGACTTGCTAAGCCATTTCAGAGGGCATTGATGCAGTTGTAGACACATGGAGATGGCAGATTTCCTCCTCTAAAAGGACACTCGTGAACCAGATGGGTTTTGTGGTCTTAATTAGGTTTTTTAATTGCAGATGTTTATGGAATTTAAATTTCACCATCTGCAATGGTGGGATTCGAGCCAGAGTCCTCAGAGGATTACTAGTCCAGTGACAATACCACTACACGATTGTCTCCCTTTCTACTTACTGCAACTATCAATCTTCTGCTGTTCTTGTCATTTTTTTTCAGCCATTATATCCTACAGTCTTCCAAACCATTTCAAACAGAGATGTTGAGTTAAGAGATGCTCCCATCTAGTTTCAAAATGCCACTTTGGCAACATGGTGCTACACTGGCACTACTAGGCAATACTTTTCCTCCTGTGAATAATCATTGCAGCCTCCTTCCTGCGAGTTTGGTTGGGAAACTATTAGGAATTCAGTGTATTAGGAAACTACAGGCATAAATCTATCATCAGATCAATCTTTTTTGCACAGTATATTAACACCAAAAAAGTGTTGCTGGTCTGGGTCAATTTGTAAAAGGTCTCATTTGTTTTATTCCAGTAGCAGCTAGCTTCTGCATAGCAGTAATGACATTTTGCATCCTTTGGGACAAAATGTCATATTTCATACACACTGCAATAACAAGACTTATTCTCTGTATTATGCTCTCCAACTTGTCACACCAGCCAAAAGAAGAAAAATGTAATTTTCCCTCTCCATAAAATTTGAAACACTTAAACATCAAGTTAGATTACAACAAAATGATGGAGAGGGAGCAAAGTTATAATTTATAAATATTAAAGGCAGTCTGTTTCTTTCTTCTCTGTAGATCAGTTAACTTAGCATTTCTGGCAGAATTCAGATGTGACCTTTAATTTATTAGATTTTGTAAACCCATTCCCATTTTATTTCTTTGTGCTAAATGCTGATAAAATATTTGAATGGCACCTAATAAGACCTCCCTCAACCTTCGCATAATCAAGCAGCAGGCAAATATAATGACATAAAAACAAACAGTGTGCTTTATTTAATTTCATTTAAATGTAAGTTTAATGAATGACTATTCCCAAACACCATTAAACTGATCTGGTGCTCAATTCTCAAACCAATTTCTAGGTGAGCTGAAGAGCCAGATGCAGGACAAAAAGAACTTAGTGCTGTGAAATGAGTTTGTTTTGTCTGTTGGGTGGCAAAGCAATGCAGCAATTTTTCCAGTTTATCCATATTAGTGATGCCCTAATAGTCCTGCAGGAATAATAATCCACTTTCAATTCATTTATGAAAATTTATCTATTTTTGTTCTGCATTTTCCAATAGAATATTAATAAAACTGCAAATTAAAGGCTTTCGCTCACTTAGTCTTCCATCTGTTGCAGCACAGAAGATAATTTTACTGACCATACAGAATAGTAATGTCGAATTTTTGCCCCATCTCCTGAGAGATCTTTTTACTGGTGAATTCATTTAAGGACACATTTTCTAGATCTGCTTTCTTTCCTCTATGAGGCTTGTATGAATTTGTCTGCACCAATTCCATAAAATGTTCCATGGTTCCTCAACCGCTCTCCACTAGAGATAGCAGCTCCAGCCCACTCCTACCCCCAAATCCCACTGCCCGTGCTTCAGTCAGTAAACCCCAACCTCTGCTCCAATCAGCAATCCCAGCTCCTTCAATTATTTCTTTATCAAAATGTGTCCACTCCGGACAGTCCTTTAGTTAAAGCCCAATCCCCACCTACTCCTGCCATCAGACCAAAGTAAATAACAAAGCCCATCATCCAATGACTACATAACCATTCCTACAATATTTGTATTCAAGAATGACTCATGGCGTCAAAGGCTCGGACAGAGTATGGAATAATTGGTGTAACTTTGAGAGTTTTCTCCTTTTCTCGGTCTGTGCATCTGCCACTAGCAAATGTCGAGACAACCCAATTGTCCTGATAATAAATGTGTGACCCCTTCAATTAAAGCCTACATACAGATGGGTATTTTGAACTTGACTGCTAATTGTATAGCAAAGACCTGCCAGGATCTCACAATACACATGCTCAAAGTAGCACCATACTGCGGTTCTCAAATGATTCCCCTGAGAAATTCCACCCTCACCTTCCATGCGAATTGGCCCCATGGAGTGTCTGGAGAACCAATTTTAGATTACTTGGTTTTGTTGAAATGAAATTCGATCTCTCACCAGAAAAACATGAAGAAGCGTATAATACTCACGACAGGGATATTGTCATGTGAAATCTTTGTCTCAGGCCATGAAACATCACAAACGACTTTGGTGGGAAGGAACGGGCTGTCACTTCACAGTATGGCATCTCGTATCCTCCTGAGGGACAATTACACTTGAATCCACCTGCTGGGAGGTTTGTGCAGGTTCCACCATTTCTACACACACCAGGAGAGCAGTGCCCAGACTGACTGTCAACTTCGCAGTGATCACCTGACCAGGGTTAAAATGCAAATGTCAATGAAAACATGTCATACATATGATTTCTTCCACTAAACCAGAGCCAGTTTCCTGCTCTTAAACAGGGTGGAAATTGGAACATTACTGTGCTTAGTGATCAGTGTCTCTTGCTTCAAATAAAAGCCAGGAAAAAGCACCAATTAAAGGTGACAGTTTGCGAATGATATTCCAGCTGTGTGAAGATTGTTACTGAAGTGGAACGTATTGCAAAATTCTCGGTGATACGAAAAGGAACGCTGCTGAGACCAATAAAACAAATCTTCAAATGAGGCTGAGGGAACCAACCATACTGATATCCAAAAGGTGTTTTGGTCCACAAAGGGAGGTCTAACAGGTCTTTAAAGAGAGAGTCTGGCCATCAAATCTTTTCCAAGCATCAATGTTACATGGCAACATGATTAAATTAACATCTATTTCTGTTAATTTCTTGTTATTTCTTTAAACATTAATAGAAGTATTATTGAACTTTGCAGCATGATGCCGTCAGTTACCTATTATGTTTGTGCCAACTTTTTGAAAGAGCTATGGCATTAGAACTGCTCTCCTGCTCTTTCCCCCTTAAAATACTTAATCACTACAGTAGCTATTGATGCCATTCCCTGGTGTACTGAGCCCCATTTTCACTACCGAGGCGAAACCTTGAGTCGTAAAATTTCCCAATTCAGCAGACCATCCTCAGTAGCTACGGTGTACCGTCAGATCTAATTTTCACTCAGAGGGTAAGGATGGTTTGCAGGGTGGGGTTGCAGGCGACCACCCCTAGAAGCAGATTGAAGGTGGGCACAGGGGCAGCTAAAGTTCCACCTTGGTTCTCTGAAACGTTGTACCAATTGTTTACTTATAACTTACACCCTCTCATACCACCCACTCTCCATACCATCTCTATACCAACTCATGTTCCCACCCACGCCCAAGGCCCCTCACACTCTCCATTCCAACTCGGTACTTCCATGCCCATTCACTCAGTAGGTACTTTGTGCAGAACCAATGGATTCTAGAATTAATTGAACTTTATTACTGTCACAGGTAGGCTTACATTAACACTGCAATGAAGACTTCCGGTGGCAGCTATGAAGGAGTAAGTCGCACATTTGGTGGCTCCCGCTCTGGGCGGACTTTTGGACCTTTCCCCCGGAGTTTTTTCCAGTTTTAAGCGGCAAATTCGAAGGCTGAGGCAATTGGGCACTGTTTTCACGCATCGGTGTATGGAGAAAAGGACCAGAAGTGCACGGAAGGGCAGAAACAAGAAGTCAGTCACAAGCTGTGTTGAAGCTGCTGCGGGAGACAGTAAGGCCAAGGGCCAGAACCCTGGGGTGGTAGAGCAGCAGCCAACGGACCCAGTGATGCAGGCTATTCAGGATGGTTTTGCTAGGCAGAAGCGGGAATGTTTGGACCCGATTAAAGAATCAATTGATCGGCTAGAGAGCAGACTGGACGCCCAGGGTCGGGCGTTTCAGAAGGTGGAGAAGCTGCTGCTTGAACAGGAGGAGCATCATCGGTGGAGCTGGAGGTGGGGATGCTTCGGGAACAACAGAAAAGACTCCTGGAGAAGGTGGAGGACCTTGAGAACCGGTTCCGCCGGCAGAACTTGAGAATTGTCGGGCTCCCAAAGGGGGCTGAGGGAGCAGACGCTGGGGCATCCGCGAAAAGCTGCTGGGGGAGGGGGCAGTCCCTCGACCGTTGGAGGTGGACAGGGCGTACCGAGCGCTTGCTCGGAAGCCGCGAGCGGGGGACCCTCCGAGGGCAATGGTGGTGAGATTCCACAGGTTCCTGGACAAGGAATGTATTCTTCAGTGGGCCAAGCGCACACGGAGTTGTAAGTGGGACAACAGCATCCTGCGGGGGTACCAGGACCTGAGCGTGGAGGTGGCGAGTAAGACGGCAGGCTTTAACCAAGTCAAGGTTATCTTCTTTAAGAAGGTGAAGTTCGATCTGCTGTATCCGGCGCGTCTTTGGGTCACGCATGAGGACCAGCACCACTATTATGAGTCGCCTGATGAGGCGCTGGACTTTGCTGAAAGAAAAGGACCGGTGGGGGTCTGAGAACTCTCGGACTTAGAGACAACATGTTGGCCTATATTGGGCCCCTTTTTCTGTTTTTTCTTTTCCCTCCCTTGGTTTTTGGTGGGTTTTGTTTTCCTGTTTTTAAATTGGTTATGCCTTCTCTTATTGTTTTGTATCTGTTTTTGGAGCTCTGTTTAGGGAAAAGGGGGGGGGGGTAGACAATTTTTTGTTTTTGGGTTCTTTTTCTCGGTAGACGTTGGCAAGTCCTTTTTGTGTTTTTATTGATGTGCACTTTTGTGGGATGGAGACGTGCCTGTTTGAGTTTCGGTGGGTGGTGCTTTTGTTTTTGTGTTTTCTTGCTGTTGGGTGTTTGTTTGGGGATTGTTAGGTGAGGGATTTTGTTTGTATGAGCGGGGGGGAGGGGAGCGAGGGAACAATAGGTGGGAGATTTCTTGGCGCCGGGGGCCTCCAAGCTAGCTAGGTGAGCTAGCTCACAGAAGCACAGTGGGTGGGGAGGGTGTAGACGCTTAGTTTACTAGATGGGTTGGGATTTAGAGTAGAGTTGCTGGGGGGGTGGGGGAGGGGGGGGGGGTGGGTTCTGCTGACGAGGGAGAGACTTCGATGGAGGGACACTGAGGGGGTCGGGGGTGGGGGCCGCTGGGGGTGAGGGCCGCCGGAGGAGGTGCGGCGCATGGGCTGGAGGCGGACCCAAGAAAGGGGATGGCTGATCGGTTGGGGGGGGGGGGGGGGCACTTTGCCCCCCAATCTAGGCTGTTCACCTGGAATGTCCGGGGGCTAAATGGGCCGGTAAAGAGGGCACATGTGTTTGCGCACCTGAGGGGACTGAAGGTGGACGTGGTAATGCTGCAGGAGACGCATCTTAAATTAGTGGACCAGGTCAGGTTGAGGAAAGGCTGGATTAGTCAGGTTTTCCACTCGAGGCTGGATACGAAGACTAGAGGGGTTGCGATTCTGATGAACAAGCGGGTGGCATTTGAGGTGGGAGGAATAGTCTCGGATGTGGGAGGTCGATATATCATGGTTAGTGGCAAGCTGGGGGGATGACAGTGTATATGCGCCAAATTGGGATGATGGGGATTTTATAAAGAGGGTGCTAGGGAAGATTCCGGACCTGGACTCGCATAAGCTGATTAAGGGAGGGGATTTTAATACGGTTATTGATCCAGGCCTGGACCGATCATGCTCGAGAACGGGCAAGGTGCCAGCAATGGCAAAGGAGCTGAAAGGATTCATGGAGCGGATTGGGGAGGGGGGGTGGATCCATGGAGATTTAGGCAGCCGAGGGCGAAGGAATTTTCTATTTACTCCCACGTGCATTAGGTGTATTCCCGGATCGATTTCTTTGTCTTGGGTGGGGCCCTATTGGCGGGGGTGGTGGACACAGGGTACTCGGTGATTACGATCTTGGACCCTCCTCCCCACTGGGTGGACCTGCAGGTTAGTATGGATAGCAAGCAGCACCCGCAATGGAGGTTGGATGTATGGCTATTGGCGGACGAAGCGGTATGCAAGAGGCTGCAGAAGTGCATGCTGAACCACCTGCAGGTGAATGATACGGGGGAGGTCTCAGCAGCGGCAGTCTGGGAAGCGCTGAAGGCAGTGGTGAGAGGAGAGCTGATCTCGATCCGGGCTCACAGGGACAGGACGGATAGGGCAGAAACGGACCGACTGGTAAAAGAGATTCTACGAGTTGATAGGAGGTATGAGGAGGCTCCAGAGGTAGGGCTGTTAAGGGAACGCCGGAGGCTAGAGGCTGAGTTTGGCTTGTTAACCACAGGGAGGGCGGTGGAACAGCTCAGAAAGGAGAAGGGGGCGATTTACGAGCACGATGAGAAGGCGAGGAGGATGCTTGCACAGCAGCTCAGAAAAAGGGAGGCAGCTCGAGAAATAGGTAAAGTTATTGACGGGGATGGGAACTTAGTTGGGGACTCGGCGTTGGTGAGGAAGGCCTTTCGGGACTTTTATAGCAGGTTGTATAGGTCAGAACCCCCTTCGGGGCCGGAGGGGCTGAGGCACTTTTTGGACGGGTTGACTTTCCCGAAGGTGGATGGGGAGTTGGTAGAAAGGCTGGGGGCCCCGATCGGGCTGGAGGAGATAGTGGAGGGTCTGAAGGCCATGCAGTCGGGTAAGGCCCCGGGACCGGACGGGTACCCAGCCGAGTTCTATAAAGTGCCATTATAGCACAGAGTCGCGGACGACCTACTGTGTATGTCTCAGACTGAATGATGCGGATGGAAGAAATTATAGGAATTCTAGGGGAATTCGGATGGTTTTCGGGGTATAAGCTCAATATGGGGAAGAGTGAGACGTTTGTGGTCCAGGCGAGGGGTCAGGAGAGGCGACTGGGGGAACTGCCCATTCAGAGTGGTTGGGGACAGTTTCAGGTACCTGCCTCTGCCGTTCCCGCTGGTGCGGTACTCCACCAGTCCAGTGGTGGTGGCGGCCCTGAGAGTCTGGGGGCAGTGGAGGAGAAATGTGGGAGCAGAGGGGGCATTGGTATGGTCCCCAATCTGCGATAATCACCGGTTTGCCCCGGGGAGGAATTTGGCAGAGAGCAGGGATTGAGAGCATGGGGGACTTGTTTATAGAACTGAAAGTTGCCACCCAGGTTGAGAGGGTTGTTAAGAAGGCGTACAGTGTGTTAGCATTATAGGAAGGATGTGGAAGCATTGGAAAGGGTGCAGAGGAGATTTACCAGGATGCTGCCTGGTATAGAGGGAAGATCTTATGAGGAAAGGCTGAGGGACTTGAGGCTGTTTTCGTTAGAGAGAAGAAGGTTAAGAGGTGACTTAATTGAGGCATACAAGATGATCAGAGGATTGGATAGGGTGGACAGTGAGAGCCTTTTTCCTCGGATGGTGATGTCTAGCACGAGGGGACATACCCTTAAATTGAGGGGAGATAGATATAAGACAGATACTCAGATAGTAGTAAGGGCGTGGAATGCCCTGCCTGTAACAGTAGTAGACTCGCCAACACTAAGGACATTCAAATGGTCATTGGATAGACATATGGACAATAAGGGAATAGTGTAGATGGGCTTTAGAGTGGTTTCACAGGTCGGCGCAACATTGAGGGCCGAAGGGCCTGTACTGCGCTGTAATGTTCTATGTTCTAAGGAAGCTTCCTGAGTCTGAGTGCGCTGGAGGAGAAGTTTGCATTGGCGGGGGGGGGGGGGGGGGGGGGGGAGGAATTTTGATATTTACAGGTGGGACTTTCTGCGGAGGCAGGTGCCAACCTTCTCACTCCTGTCGCTAAGGGGGATTCAGGATAGGGTGGTTTCTAGAGGATGGATAGGAGAGGGGAGCGTCTCGGGCATATATAAAGAGCTTATGGGTTCGGAGGAGACACAGACCGAGGAGCAGAAGCAAAAATGGGAGGAGGAGCTGGGGGGAGAGATAGAGGAGGGTCTCTGGGCGGACACGTTGGGTAGGGTCAATGCGACCGCAACATGTGCCAGGCTCAGCCTGATCCAATTTAAGGTCGTTCACTGGGACAGATTCTTTGGGGTGGAGGACAGGTGTGCGAAGTGTGCGGGGCAGGGTGGGGGCAGTGAGCCATGTCTACATGTTCTGGGCGTGTCCAAATCTGAGGGGATTTTGCCTGGGGTTTGCCGACGCCATGTCCAAGGTATTAAATATGAGGGTGGCAATGAGTCCCGAGGTGGCGATTTTCGGGGTGCCGCAGAATCTGGGATTCCAGGAGGAGAAAGAGGTGGATGTTCTGGCCTTTGTTTCCTGGTAGCCCCAGAGGCGCATACTACTAGCATGGAGGGACACAAAGACCCCGAAATCGGAGACCTGGCTTTCGGACATGGCTGGCTTCCTCTGCCTGGAAAAAATTAAGTTCGCCATGAGAGGGTCTCTGTTTGGGTTCGCCCGGAGGTGGCAACCATTCGTCAACTTCCTCGCAGAGAATTAATCGTCAGCAGAAGGGGGGGGGGAAACAACACGGCAATGAAGTTACTGTGAAAATCCCCCAGTCGCCACACTCCGGCGCCTGTTCGGGTACACTGAGGGAGAATGCAAATGTCCAATTCACCTAATAAGCGCGTCTTTCGGGATTTGTGGGAGGAAACTGGAGCACCCGGAGGAAACCCACGCACACATGGGGAGAACGTGTAGACTCTGCACAGACAGTGACCCAAGCCAGGAATCAAAGCCGGGTCCCTGACGCTGTGAAGCAAAAGTGTCCCAATAGCACTTATGGAACTGCTTCAAGATCATCCATTGATAATTTCCTTTTTTTTTTTAAATGCTATTGCTACAATCCTATAAAAGTGTCAACCAGCCAGACCATTAAGTATCAAAACCAGAAGCTATAAGCACTTGACACCTGTATCTTGGGCAAGTAAACATTGAGGCATCGACAAAAAGAGATCATGAAATAAAAGTAGATTATCGCATCCTTCTATCCCCAGCTGTGTCAACAGTGGTAATCCTTTTACCAGTCTGGGCTGTCAGTCAAGCCTCATAATGTATGCTTGGCTGAGAGTCCAGACTCCCATAAAACATTTTATTTTGTTGACACAGCTAGGAGAAGGGAAAACTTTGCCTGATTGATAGCTTTATGTTGTTATAAGATGCTATTTTTTTCTGCATTTTCTTATGTTAATAGCTCAACGTTTATGTGCACAAGATAAAGAAGTGTCAAGTGCTTATAGCTTCTTTTATTGATATTATAAAGATCTGGATGATTGACACTTTTATAGGGTTGCAGCAACAGCATTTTTTAAAGAGAATTATGAAAATTAAACAATTCCCTACACATCATTGTTATATGTGACTCCTTGGTTCTGTAAAGATTTTATACTGGGTAAATGGGCATAAAAGTGCCATGCATTAGCATGGAGGGTATGATGAGCCATAGTGTGAATGGGGGGGCATGATCTGGGATGGAGGGGCCACGGCAGGCATACGTTAGGCCCATTGACCATACCTTTCAGAAGGTTCCCAAATTGAGACTAGGGTACACGACTGCACTGAGGAGCCGTGAACCATGAGTCATGGAGAGGTTGGCCCGACTACACTAAAATTGGAAGGGGGATCTAGGTGATGCTTAACTCTCACAGTGGAGGCAGCCAGGTCAGGAGTGCAAGGTGTGAGCTTGCCACATGTATCCTTATCCCGTACCACTTGGGGCACAGGAATCTTGAAATCAGATTCCACCCGCCATTATTAAATGCCTCCAGAGTCCTTACAAATCAACGGAAAACCATCCAATGGCTGAAAGAGTTGCAGAGGTTACTTTGTGAAGGGGCTGAATTATCAGTCACCAACATAGTAAATTCAAAAATGATTCAGCATTAGCTGGAGGTTAATTTAACTCTCTTAGCTGGGAATGTCAATAACTCTTAAAGCACTCCTAGTATCAGTCCTCACTGTATAAAAATGATTTGAGTGCAATGAACGGGCAGCACGTTAGCACAAGTGGATAGCACAATTGCTTCACAGCTCCAGGGTCCCAGGTTCGATTCCCTGCTGGGTCACTGTCTGTGCGGAGTTTGCACGTTCTCCCCGTGTCTGCGTGGGTTTCCTCCGGGTGCTCCGGTTTCCTCCCACAGTCCAAAGACGTGCAGGTTAGGTGGATTGGCCGTGATAAATTGCCCTTAGTGACCAAAAAGGTTAGATGGGATTACTGGATTACGGGAATAGGGTGGAAGTGAGGGCTTAAATGGGTCGATGCAGACTCGATGGGCCGAATGGCCTCCTTCTGCACTGTATATTCTAGCCTTCTTCTGCACTGTATGTTCTATGTTCTAACACCAATATGACTCCAATTCTATGAAGCCTTTCCAAGTGTTAAAAATGGGCCGTGTGTATGCAACACTTTGATTTTTTTGGAAAGAAGTGGAATGGATGGATCACATTTGAGGCTAAGTACATAACATTAACCATCATTAGTCACTGACCTCAGCAGTTTCCAATTCCAATGAGGTCAAATCTGATGGAAGCTCACTTTTGAATGGCTTTTCTCAATGAATGGATGAATTTTCCCTTTACTTCGAATCAATTAAAATGGGAATTAATTCTTAAACTAAATGAACTATTAATCTTACACAGAAAAGTATTGCTGAAGATTTGGAAGAAAAACCCAGAGTGAGTCAAGGTGCAATGGCTGAAAGTAACCTTTCCAATGGACGATGTTAGAATGTTTGGTTTCTCTACTTTAATAAAACCTGCAGTTTGTCATGCAGGTTCGAGACTTTGCCAAAAAGGAGATACAGAGCTTCCTAGTAGAGCCGGCTTCCACATTGTTGGAGGAGGTGCTGACGACAGGGGGACTGGAGAAGGGGGTAGTGTCAGTGGTTTACGGGGCTATTTTGGAGGAGGAGGAGGCGTCGCTAGAAGGGATCAAAGCAAAGTGGGAGGAAGAGTTGGGAGAGGATATGGAGGCGGAGCTCTGGTGTGAGGTGCTCCGGAGGGAGAACGCCTCCACCTCGTGTGCGAGGTTGGGGCTGATACAGCTGAAGGTGGTGTATAGAGCGCACCTTACAAGGGCGAGGATGAGCCGGCTCTTTCAGGGGGTAGAAGATGTGTGTGAACGTTGCGGGGGCCCACGTTCATATGTTCTGGTACTGTCCAAAGCTGGAGGATTACTGGAAGGAGGTGTTTAGGGTAATCTCTAAAGTGGTGCACGTGAAACTGGACCCGGGTCCTCGGGAGGCCATATTCGGGGTACTGGACCAGCTGGGTTAGAAACGGGCGCAGAGGCAGATGTTGTAGCCTTCGCCTCGTTGATCGCCCGAAGGCGGATCCTGTTAGGGTGGAGATCAACTTCTGCACCCTGTGCCCTGGTGTGGCAGGGGGACCTGCTGGAATTCTTGACGCTTGAAAATGTCAAATATGAACTGAGGGGAAGGATGGAGGGGTTCTACAATTCATGGGCGTTATTCATTATGCACTTTCGAGAATTGGATCACATGGAACATTAGGGGGCTTGGGGGCTGGGAGGGTTGGGGGGGAGGGGAGAAGGACTGTATGTGTTAATGGCGACTATGGATGATTCCTGATTCCTCTTTGTCATTTGTTTGTGTTAAAATGCAGGCTAATGGTTGGGGGTTTGGTGGGAGGATGGGATCGTTGTTATTGATATGGGGATTGACATTACATTTGTTACTGATTATTGTTTATTGTTGGGTGTAAATTTGGGAGAAAATGTGAAAAAGGAGACGAATAAAAAAATATTTAAGAAAAAACCTGCAGTTTGAAATCAATTTATCTCCGTGGATGAAATACAGGAAGAATCAGTAGCAACAAAAATAATTGCCTTTCAGTAACATGTTTTAATCTCCGATAATTTAAACTTGCTGTTAACAGAAACATGCTTCGTGGATGAAGGTTAATTTATATGCCGTCAGTAAATATACAATCTGATACCAGTAAACGTACCAGAATATTTGTTTTTCTTTCAAACAAGGAGTTCAATTTTTCTCCTGCTCTGCTCTTAATGGTCCCCACACACCATCCCAACACGATCTCAAATAAGATTCATTTCCACATGCCATTCTCCAGTAAAATTTCATACACCGATCCTGGGAGATTCCTTGTCCTCAGATTGAATCCAAGTGAGATTGTTTCTCCACACATCACAAGGATCACCCCCTGCCTCCAAACCGGCTCTGGGTGATGATCTGCAAGAGTGGCTACACATCCACTTTGGCGAAAGTTAGCTCATCCTGGTTGCTCATCAATAGATCGCCACATGGTTCAGTAGCACATTGCCAACGGAGTTAAGCTGTCATACGTAAATGTGACTAGCGTTTTACCTTTTCTGAAGAAGTGAACAATATGCTTAAAATAGCACTAAAATAACTTCAGAGTGGAATATATCTGGAAATAAAGCTCAAGCAAAACACCCACCAAACATGGCAATTCCATCTTGATAACAAATGCTAAGTACGCACCCTGGAAGTGACCTTCGATGACAATACTGTGCAATGTAACCCCATCAGACCTACATTGGAGTGAACTTAGACTTCACGCTAATCTTCCACTTGGAGGTAGCTGCCCAGATCATGACAAGAATTAAACTGCTCCAGAAACTGGCAAGCACAATATGGGAAGTATCGGAACTTTGGGCAATGGCTCCTGTATATTCCGTAGTCAAGTAGTGTGCGCTGGTATGGACCACAAATAGTCACACTCGACAGTCTGATGTCCAACTGAATACTGCCCTCCGACAGTCCAACGGGCCAAATTTAATGATAACCATCTCCATTAAAGAGGTCCTCAGCACCGTGACTCTATACTGATTGAAGTTGTGCTGGCCCTTTTGGAATGGCACGCCTACAACAATGCGACTTCAAACCTGATGAAGCTTATAAGTAACAAACAACCGCCTCCTGAGAGTTGATGCTCTCAGTTGATGATCTTGCAGGAGTCTCATGGGCAATCCTAAACTGCATCCATTCAACCATGAAAGATGCTGACACCTGAAGCACAAACGAAAACCTAAAAACTTTGGTGTGTGAAAGAGGCTTGGTCACCCAGAATAGACCATGGGACATTTCATGACTCAATGCCTACTTTGCAATTATGAAGGACACATCAAAGTGATCGACTCCACCACCCCTGATGATATAATCTGCGTTAACAACCTAAATCTAGCCACTTCCGGGTGCGGCGATGACCAGCTGAGTCGCACGTTTCGGCAGCTCCCGGTGAAACGGACTTTTGGGCTCTTGATAGGAGCCCCAACGGCAATTTTGACGGCTAAAAACACTGTGAGGTAAACCAGAAGGGAATCCCCCCTGGATACGGATGAAAAAAGGAGGAGAAAGTGGCCGGATTGCAGTGGATCCTTTAGAACAGCGGCAAGGAAGGCAAGCAAAAACCAAGATGGCGTCGGAAGGTGGCAGTTTAACATGGGGCCCTGAACAACAAGAGTTCTTGAAATGCTGTGTGGAAGAGCTCAAAAAGGAAATGAAGAAAGAGCTGTTGGCCCCGATACTACAGGTGATCGAAGGGCTAAAGGAGGAACAAAAGACCCAGGAGCGGGAGCTTCGGGTCGTGAAGGCAAAGGCAGCTGAGAATGAGGACGACATACAGGGCCTGGTGGTGAAGACGGAGATGCATGAGGCACATCAGAAACGATGTGTGGAAAGGCTGGAGGCACTGGAGAACAACGCAAGGAGGAACAACCTGAGGATTCTTGGCCTTCCTGAAGGTGCGGAGGGAGCGGACGTCGGGGCATATGTGAGCACGATGCTGCACTCGTTAATGGGAGCGGAGGCCCCGGCGGGTCCGTTGGAGGTGGAGGGAGCATACCGAGTGATGGTGCGAGGACCGAGAGCAGGAGAAATTCCCAGAGCCATAGTGGTGAGATTCCTCCGTTTTAAGGATAGAGAAATGGTCCTTAGATTGGCAAAGAAAACTCGGTGCAGTAAATGGGAGAACGCGGTGATCCGTGTTTATCAAGACTGGAGTGCGGAGGTGGCGAGAAGGAGGGCGAGCTTTAATCGGGCCAAGGCGGTGCTTCATAAAAAGATGATAAAATTTGGAATGCTGCAACCGGCAAGACTGTGGGTCACATATCGAGGGAGGCACCACTACTTTGAGACGGCGGATGAAGCGTGGACTTTTATTGTGGAAGAAAAACTGGAATGAGCGGGTTATTAAAAAGAACGTTTGAACAAAGTGGTGGGGCGAATGTGGGGGGCGAAGAGGGGGGTTAAAAAGGGGGGAAAGAGGAGTTTTATGTACTAATCCTGCGATGTGGTAACTTTTCTCTCTTCCACAGGTGGTGATGGGGGGAGGAGGGGAGGTGGAGGAGATGGGGCGTTGGCCATTGGGGGCGGGGCCAAGGGAGAAGCGCGGGCTTGGTTCCCGCGCTATGATAATCATGGCGGGAATAGAGAAGCAGGAAGGAGGGGGCGTCGCACGGTGCGAGCCGAGGTCACGGGGGGAAGCCGAGGTCGGCCAGAGTTTGCTGACTTCTGGGAGCAACATGGGGGGAGTAATTACGCTAGCAGGGGATCTAGCGTGGGGGGGTGGGAGGGGGGAATTACTGGGTTGCTGCTGCTGGGGAGAGGGGGGAGCTGGTATGGGAGGGGATGGGCGGGGGGGCACCGCCTGGGGGAGATACAGCTGCGTGGGAACCAGGGGAGGAGCTGGAAAAAGGGGATGGCTAATCGACAAGGAGAAGCCCCCATTTATGTGCCCTTATTGATATCAGCTCCCCTCTAACCACCGCCCAGGTAGGAAGCCCCCCAACCCGGCTGATCACGTGGAACGTGAGAGGGCTGAACGGGCCGATAAAGAGGGCACGGGTACTCGCACACCTTAAGAAACTTAAGGCAGATGTGGTTATGTTACAGGAAACGCACCTGAAACTGATAGACCAGGTTAGGCTACGCAAAGGATGGGTGGGGCAGGTGTTCCATTCGGGGCTAGATGCGAAAAACAGGGGGGTGGCTATATTAGTGGGGAAGCGGGTAATGTTCGAGGCAAAGACTATAGTGGCGGATAACGGGGGCAGATACGTGATGGTGAGTGGCAAACTACAGGGGGAGACGGTGGTTTTGGTAAACGTATATGCCCCGAACTGGGATGATGCCAATTTTATGAGGCGGATGCTAGGACGCATTCCGGACCTAGAGATGGGAAAGCTGATAATGGGGGGAGATTTTAATACGGTGTTGGAACCAGGGCTGGATAGGTCGAAGTCCAGGACTGGAAGGAGGCCGGCAGCAGCCAAGGTACTTAAAGATTTTATGGAGCAGATGGGAGGTGTAGACCAGTGGAGATTTAGCAGACCTAGGAGTAAGGAGTTCTCGTTTTTCTCCTATGTCCATAAAGTCTACTCGCGAATAGACTTTTTTGTGCTGGGAAGGGCGTTGATCCCGAAGGTGAGGGGAACGGAGTATACGGCTATAGCCATTTCGGTTCACGCTCCACAATGGGTAGACTTGGAGATCGGGGAGGAAACAGGAGGGCGCCCACCCTGGAGAATGGACATGGGACTAATGGCAGATGAGGCGGTGTGTCTAAGGGTGAGGGGGTGCATTGAAAAGTACTTGGAACTCAATGATAATGGGGAGGTCCAGGTGGGAGTGGTCTGGGAGGCGCTGAAGGCGGTGGTTAGAGGGGAGCTGATATCAATAAGGGCACATAAAGGGAAGCAGGAGAGTAAGGAACGGGAGCGGTTGCTGCAAGAACTTTTGAGGGTGGACAGACAATATGCGGAAGCACCGGAGGAGGGACTGTGCAGGGAAAGGCAAAGGCTACATGTAGAATTTGACTTGCTGACAACGGGCACTGCAGAGGCACAATGGAGTAAGGCACAGGGTGTACAGTACGAATATGGGGAGAAGGCGAGCAGGTTGCTGGCACACCAATTGAGGAAAAGGGGAGCAGCGAGGGAAATAGGGGGAGTGAGGGATGAGGAAGGAGGGATGGAGCGGGGAGCGGAGAGAGTGAATGGAGTGTTCAAGACATTTTATAAAAAATTATATGAAGCTCAACCCCCAGATGGGAGGGAGAGAATGATGGGCTTTTTGGATCGGCTGGAATTTCCCAAGGTGGAAGAGCAGGAAAGGGTGGGACTGGGAGCACAGATCGAGGTAGAAGAAGTGGTGAAAGGAATTAGGAGCATGCAGGCGGGAAAGGCCCCGGGACCGGATGGATTCCCAGTCGAATTTTATAGAAAATATGTGGACTTGCTCGCCCCGGTATTGACGTGGACCTTTAACGAGGCAAAGGAAAGGGGACAACTGCCCCCGACTATGCCTGAAGCAACGATATCGCTTCTCTTAAAGAAGGAAAAGGACCCGCGACAATGCGGGTCCTATAGACCTATTTCCCTCCTAAATGTAGATGCCAAGATCGTGGCCAAGGTAATGGCAATGAGAATAGAGGAATGTGTCCCGGGGGTGGTCCACGAGGACCAAACTGGGTTTGTGAAGGGGAGACAGCTGAACACGAATATACAGAGGCTGTTAGGGGTAATGATGATGCCCCCACCAGAGGGGGAAACGGAGATAGTAGTGGCGATGGATGCCGAGAAACCATTTGATAGAGTGGAGTGGGATTATTTGTGGGAGGTGTTGAGGAGATTTGGTTTTGGAGAGGGGTATGTTAGATGGGTGCAGCTGTTGTATAGGGCCCCGATGGCGAGCGTGGTCACGAATGGACGGGGATCTGCATATTTTCGGCTCCATAGAGGGACAAGGCAGGGATGCCCTCTGTCCCCATTACTGTTTGCACTGGCGATTGAGCCCCTGGCGATAGCGTTGAGGGGTTCCAAGAAGTGGAGGGGAGTACTTAGGGGAGGAGAAGAACACCGGGTATCTTTGTATGCGGACGATTTGTTACTATATGTGGCAGACCCGGCGGAGGGGATGCCAGAAATAATGCGGATACTTGGGGAGTTTGGGGATTTTTCAGGGTATAAATTGAACATGGGGAAAAGTGAGTTGTTTGTGGTGCATCCAGGGGAGCAGAGTAGAGAAATAGAGGACCTACCGTTGAGGAAGGTAACAAGGGACTTTCGTTACCTGGGGATCCAGATAGCCAAGAATTGGGGCACATTGCATCGGTTAAATTTAACGCGGTTGGTGGAACAAATGGAGGAGGATTTCAAGAGATGGGATATGGTATCCCTGTCACTGGCAGGGAGGGTGCAGGCGGTTAAGATGGTGGTCCTCCCGAGATTTCTCTTTGTGTTTCAGTGCCTCCCGGTGGTGATCACGAAGGCTTTTTTTAAAAGGATCGAAAAGAGCATCATGGGTTTTGTGTGGGCCGGGAAGACCCCGAGAGTGAGGAAGGGATTCTTACAGCGTAGCAGGGATAGAGGGGGGCTGGCACTACCGAGCCGAAGTGAGTATTATTGGGCCGCTAATATTTCAATGGTGAGTAAGTGGATGGGAGAGGAGGAGGGAGCGGCGTGGAAGAGATTAGAGGGCGTCCTGTAGGGGGACTAGCCTACAGGCTATGGTGACAGCCCCATTGCCGTTCTCACCGAGGAACTACACCACAAGCCCGGTGGTGGTGGCTACACTGAAGATTTGGGGACAGTGGAGACGGCATAGGGGAAAGACTGGAACTTTGGGGGGGTCCCCGATAAGAAACAACCATAGGTTTGCCCCGGGGGGAATGGATGGGGGATATGGAATGTGGCAAAGAGCAGGAATAACGCAACTGAAAGGTCTGTTTGTGGATGGGAAGTTCGCGAGTCTGGGAGCGCTGACCGAGAAATATGGGTTGCCCCAAGGGAATGCATTCAGGTATATGCAACTGAGGGCTTTTGCGAGGCAACAGGTGAGGGAATTCCCGCAGCTCCCGACACAAGAGGTGCAGGACAGAGTGATCTCAAAGACACGGGTGGGGGATGGTAAGGTGTCAGATATATATAGGGAAATGAGGGACGAAGGGGAGACTATGGTAGATGAACTAAAAGGGAAATGGGAAGAAGAGCTGGGGGAGGAGATCGAGGAGGGGCTGTGGGCAGATGCCCTAAGCAAGGTAAACTCGTCGTCCTCGTGTGCAAGGCTAAGCCTGATTCAGTTTAAGGTATTACACAGGGCACATATGACTGGAGCACGGCTCAGTAAATTTTTTGGGGTGGAGGATAGGTGTGCGAGGTGCTCGAGAAGCCCAGCGAATCATACCCATATGTTTTGGTCATGCCCGGCACTACAGGGGTTTTGGATGGGGGTGACAAAGGTGCTTTCAAAAGTAGTGGGGGTCCGGGTCGAACCAAGCTGGGGGTTGGCTATATTTGGGGTTGCACAAGAGCCGGGAGTGCAGGAGGTGAGAGAGGCCGATGTTTTGGCCTTTGCGTCCCTAGTAGCCCTGTGCAGGATATTGCTAATGTGGAAAGAAGCCAAGCCCCCGGGGGTGGAGACCTGGATAAATGACATGGCAGGGTTTATAAAGCTAGAGCGGATTAAGTTCGTTCTAAGGGGGTCGGCTCAAGGGTTCACCAGGCGGTGGCAACCGTTCGTCGAATACCTCGCAGAAAGATAGATGGAATGGAAAAAAGAAGGCAGCAGCAGCAGCCCAGGATCGGGGGGGGGGGGGGGGAGGAGGAACCAGAAGGACTCTAAGGGTTGTTAATATATACTGTACAATATGTATAGGTCGTTGCGACAGATAACTATATATTGGACTGTTAAATTATATTTTTGGAGAGTGTTACTTGTGATAAGGCAGTTGCCAATTAGGGTTAGTTTTCATTTTTGTTATTTATTATTTATTCATTTTCTGTTTATAAAATAGGTCATTGTTATTTGTGTTGTTATAATATTGTGTAAAGGATGCACAATGTACTGTGTTGGTTGACCAAAAATTTTCAATAAAATATTTTTTTTTAAAAAACAACCTAAATCTAAAATTGTTCTATGCCTACCATCAGAAGGAAAGAGAGATGCGAGGATCCCATGAAGCCACAGCATGGCCTCAAAAGATTCTTTTAGCCTATGGATTAGAGCATTGCCAATGGAGGTAAGCTGCCATTCTTAAATGTGACTAACGTTTTACCTTTTCTGAAGAAGTGAACTATTTCTGAAATAACACTATGGGCGCGATTCTCCCATGGCCGTGCCGTATGGGAGAATTGGAGTTCGCGGCATTTTTTCCTGTGCCGCCGGTCTGACGCAGGCAGGCGATTCTCCGAGGAGCGGAGAATCGGCGCCATATGCGCCGGTGCGGCGCCGGTCGCGGGCCACCGATTCTCCGGCCTTGATGGGCCGAGCAGCCACGCGGAAAGGGCAGAGTCCCGCCGGCGCCGTTCACCCCTGCTCACAGCCGGCGGGAACTCTGCGCGTAGGGTCGGGGCCGGGGAAAAGCGCTCCTTCACCGGGGGGGCCTCCGATGTGGTCTGGCCCGCAATCGGGGCTCACCGATCAGCGGGCCAGCCTCTCCCCCCTCCCCCGGCCTACTTTGCTGCGTTTCCGGCCCCAGAACCCCCGCGCCATGTTGCGTCGGGGCCGCAGCATTCCGTGAGTCCACCGCGCATGCGTCGGTTGCCGCTTGACCACTGAGCATGCGCGGGTTGACGCTGCCCCCAGTCCGCGCCAGGATGTAAGGCTGGAGCGGCGTGATCTGCTCCAGCGCCATGCTGGCCCCCTGTGGGGGCCAGAATCGCTACTGCCCGGGCCCGTCAAGTATGAATATATCAATACGTCAAGTATGAATACTGTACTAACATATTAATTAATGAGCTGGTTCCCCATGAGCAAACTGCATCAAGGAAAGAGAAAGAGTTTGGATTGAACAGCTATGTGCTGCTTTTAGGCCCCAGAGTAGAACTAGGTAGATCGGGCAGATGTCAGAGATTCTGTGAGGGGAGGGATCCCCCACTGGCAGTATCTACCAGCAGCAATTGGATGAGGCCCTTCGGTTGTCCTTAAATAGCCACTTAAAGGTCTCAATTGGTAGCAACCTCTGAGTTACTTGGCAGGAGTCAGGAAGGCAACCAACAGGTGCTTCAGTGGCGCAGTCGGTTAACGCGCGGTACTTATACAGCAGTGCAGACAGCAGGAAGGCAACAAATACTCCACTCATGGTCTTTTCTCCCAATTCTACAGCCACCCTCCAACTCCTCATAAGAGTCATAGAACATACAGTGCAGAAGGAGGCCATTCGGCCCATCGAGTCTGCACCGACCCTCTCACGCCCTCACTTCCACCCGATCCCCCTAACTCAATAACCCCTCCTGGTCAGGGAACTAAATTCGGTCTTTGGGGATAAATGAAGATTTTATTGAGTGAGAACTGTATTGTACAGAGTGCTTTAACAGAGAGAGATAACAACAAAGTGTTAAGTTGGAGACTCAGTGCAATGACATCTTGTTGCTGAAGAAACATTTTATATGTTCTGTGACACTATGTCAGCTGTAAATAATGTAAGCTATGCAAGGACTATCTCGTACATTAGTGACTGTTATAGCCAGCGGAACCTTCATATGGTTTCCTCCACTAGCAAGGGGGCATTAAATGATATTATCCTATAATAGATTGTATGAGTGTGGAAGCGCAATGTGGCTCATCAACAATTAATGGAATGAGGAACAGTGCATTAGATAGCTTTATTGGGAAAGAGCAGTGGAACAATGAGGTTAACTTTGAATCTGGCCGGGGACTTCCGATGGCGGCATGTAGGAGGAGGTCGCACATAGGAGGGCTCCTGCTCGCGGCTTGATTTTTTAGAATTTGATGCCCGGTCCCAGGGGCAATTTTTGGTTGAATAAGTGCAGGAAAATATAAGGAAGAAAGATGTCCAAAACCCAAAGGAAAACGGTCGTGAAGAAGGTGGCTAATGAAGGTTCGCCGTCGAGTGGAAGGGTCGGCTCAGGAACTGGAAGGAAGGTGGAGGCTGGGTCACCGGGTGAGGCCGCACTGCTCACGGCAGAAAAGATGACCGAGGTGATGGTCGTGGAACTTGAAAAATAGTTGGCAAAGCACATGGAGGTGATGAGGAAGGAGATGGTGGCGGTATTGAAGGTGCTGGTGTAGGAGGCGATTGCCCCGGTGAGAACGGCGGTATCGAGAGCATTGGTCGAGGTGCGCGAGCAGGGTGAGACACTGACGGAAGTGGAAGAGGCATTATCGCAACACAGTGATCAACTCACCTCGATGGGTAAGGAGCTGCAGAGGGTGGTAGAGGCCAACAAGGGTCTGCGAGCCAAAATGGAGGACTTGGAAAACAGATCTAGGGGGCAAAATCTGAGGATCGTGGGTCTGCCTAAAGGGGTGGAGGGCCCCGAGGCCAACGGAGTATTTTGCCAAGATGTTGGCGGAGCTGTTGGGGGAGGAGGAAGATCACTCTCAGTACGAACTGGATCGGGCTCATAGGACGTGGAGGCCTATACCAAAGGCGAATGAGCCGCCAAGAGCAGTGACTATTTGTTTCCGTAGGTACCGCATGAAGGAGAAGGTCCTGTGTTGGGGAAAGCAGAAGCGGGTGGTGCAGTGGGCTGGAGCTGGTGCACGTATAGACCAGGATTTTACTGTGGAGTTGGTGAGGAGGCGGGCGAGTGAAGACGGCACTGTATAACAGCAGGGTGCGGTGCGCATAGTGTACCAGCTACGTTGAGGGTGACCTACAAATCCAAAGACTTTTATGTTGAGACAGTGGAAGCGGCAGAGGTGTTTGTGAAGGCAGAAGGACTGGGGCAGAACTGAGAAATGGGGCTGGGGATTGGTCTTGTACTGAGGGTAGGGGGTTTGTAGGAGTGTATGTGGCTTTATTTTTTTCATGTTGGTATATGTGCTAAATGAGTCGACGTTGTCCATTTGGACAAGTAAGAGTTGGGATTTTCTTTTGCAATGATGGTTCGTTGGGGTTTGTGTGTTTACACTGGAGTTGTATGTTAAAGGGGATTTCTTGGCCAGTGAACGGGAGTGTGGTGGGAGGTGGGGCTGCGGCCATCAGAGCCTGGTAGAACAGGTTTCGATGAGCCTCAAGAGGTGTGAAAAGTTGGGGGAGGGGACCGATACTGGGTGAGGTGTTTTCAAATTTCTGCTTGGCGATTCTGCGTTGTCGCGCGTCCTGAAGGCCGCCTTGGAGAACGCTTACCCGGATCTCCGGGTAAGCATTCTCCAAGGCGGCCTTCAGGACGCGCGACAACGCAGAATCGCCGAGCAGAAACTTATTGCCAAGTTCCGCACACACGAGTGCGGCCTCAACCGGGACCTGGTATTCATGTCGCATTATATTCATTCCCCACCATCTGGCCGGGGCTTGCGAAATCTTACCAACTGTCCTGGCTTTAGACAATTCACACATCTTTAACCTGGGGTTACCCCTCTCTCTGGATCTGCAAAGACTTAATTACCTGCAAATGCTCGCATTCTAAGCATTGTCTTGCATCTTTGAATTTGTCTATATATGTGTTTCTGGAACATACCTCTTCATTCACCTGAGGAAGGAGCAGTGCTCCGAGAGCTAGTGTTTGAAACAAACCTGTTGGACTTTAACCTGGTGTTGTAAGACTTCTTACTGTGCTCACCCCAGTCCATCGCCGGCATCTCCACATCTTGAATATTAGCTGAGGTGTTGGGGGGGGGGGGGGGGGGGAGACTATATATATATTAATTATATATTAATGGTGACTATGGGCGATTCCGGATTCCTTTTTGTTTTTATTTGATGTTTATGTTGTCATACGGGCTGTTGTTTGGGGGTTGGTGGGAGGATGGGATCGTTGTTGTTAAGAAAGGGATTGACATTGTATTCGTTACCGTTTATTGGTGATGTAAGGTTTGAAGAAAATGTGAAAAAGGGGAATAAATAAGTTTTTAAAAAAATATTTTGAATCTGGACTCATATCCAGACTCCTATTTATTGACTACAGCTCCGCCTTCAACACCATAATCCCAGCCTAGCTCATCTCAAAGCTCCAAAACCTAGGACTTGGCTCCCCACTCTGCAACTGGGTTCCCGATTTTCTGACAAACAGACCACAATCTCTAAGAGTGAACAACAACACGTCCTCCACAATAGTCCTCAATACCGGGCCCCGCAAGGCTGCGTACGTAGCCCCCTACTATACTCCCTGTACGCACACGACTGAGTGGCAAAATATGGTTCCAACTCCATCTACAAGTTTGCTGACGATATGACCATAGTGGGCCGGATTTCGAATAACGACGAGTCAAAATACAGGGGGGAGATAGAGAACTTAGTGGAATGGTGCAGCGACAACAATCTCTACCTCAATGCCAGCAAAACTAAAGAGCTGGTCATTGACTTCAGGAAGCAAAGTACTGTACACACCCGTCAGCATCAATGGGGCCGAGGTGGAGATGGTTAGCAGTTTCAAATTCCTAGGGATGCACATTTCCAAAAATCTGTCCTGGTCCACCTACGTCGACGCTACCACCAAGAAAGCACAACAGCGCCTATGCTTCCTCAGGAAAGTAAGGAAGTTCGGAATGTCCACATTAACCCTTACCAACTTTTATAGATGCACCATAGAAAGCATCCTATCCGGCTGCATCACAGCCTGGTATGGCAACTGCTCGGCCCAGGACCGCAAGAAACTTCAGAGAGTCGTGAACACCGCCCAGTCCATCACACGAACCTGCCTCCCATCCATTGACTCCATCTACACCTCCCGCTGCCTGGTGAAAGCGGGCAGCATAATCAAAGACCCCGCCCACCTGGCTTACTCACTCTTCCAACTTCTTCCATTGGGCAGGAGATACAGAAGTCTGAGAACGTGCACAAACAGGCTCAAAAACAGTTTCTTCCCGGCTGTTACCGGACTCCTAAATTACCCTCTTATGGACTGACCTCATTAACACTACACCCTGGATGCTTCATCCGATGCAGTTACATTGTATACCTTGTGGTGCCCTATTATGTATTTTCTTTTATTCCCTTTTCTTCCCATGTACTTAATGATTTGTTGAGCTGCTCGCAGAAAAATACTTTTCACTGTACCTCGGTACACGTGACAATAAACAAATCCAATCCAATCCAATCATATCCACATTAGTGGGACGGAGGTCTCTGGTCTCTGTTGGCTGTGAGAAATCTGGGTAAAATAATATTGAGCGGATTAAACCCACTCGTGAGTAGGTGCTAACCAAAAGAATAAACCAGTATACTTGGGTACCGACTTGGGTGTCACCAAGAATAAAGGTTTCGCTGTACAATTCCTGGCATATGCTGGGAGAACAGACATCAAAATTTGCACATTTCCAGTCTGTGATTTTGCATCCATGAACACAAGTTGAGTTTGAATAATTTTTCAATAGTCTCCTCTGGGAAACAGCACCGCTGAAATGGTATCATTAACGTGGTAAACTCAATCAAGAGACGTATCTAAAACCAACCAAGGGAAAGGCAAGAAACTTTTTTTTAGTTGGCACTCACCCAGTTTCTACATTTGCATTTGAGACATTAATTTCAAGTGGTATCATCTCAGCAGGGGACGTGTTTCAGAATGTGAGCTATAATAGTGCTATAAGGAGGGCTTTTTAAAAAGGTTTCCTTCCTTAAAGGATATTAGTGAACCAGATAGGTTTTTACAACAATCAACAATGGTCTTGTGGTCATCATTAGACTTTTAATTCTAGATTTATATTTAATTAAAATTCTTACAAACATTGCCTTTAAAGCCAGAAATCTATCCATGGGCATGAAGTACGAGCAATAAAATAGTTGCTGCTGCAGAAAAAACCGGACTACAAATACCTCACCCTCTCCAGCCCCTTACCTGTCCACACCCCCAAGTGTGATATCAAATTTCGCCAGCTCAAACAAATGACTCTTACAGATAGGGGCCCATTTTGACACTGCCCCCAATGTAAAATGCTGACGGAGTTGCTGCCATACTTTCCAAGTGGAGAAAACCAATGGGTTCAAAGAATATTATGCCGGAGTAAACGGCAGAGACACCATCACCAGTGCCTCCAAGCCAGACCCTTTGTACCACCCCGACTCCATCCGCACCCAGGTATGAGCTCAAGCTCCTCACCTGGCACAGTGGTTAATACTGCTGCCTCACAGGACAGCACGGTGGTGCAGTGAGTTATCACTGCGGCCTCATGGCGCCGAGGTCCCAGGTTCTATCCCGGCTCTGGTCCACTGTCCCTGTGGAGTTTGCACATTCTCCCCGTGTTTGCGAGGGTTTCGCCCCCACAACCCAAAAGATGTGCAGGGTAGGTGGATTGGCCACGCTAAATTGCCCATTAATTGGAAAAAAATGAATTGGGTATTCTAAATTTTTTTTTTTTAATAAGTAAAAAGAAAAATAATGTTGCCTCACAAGCTCCAGGGACCTGGGTTCGATTTCGGCCTTGGGTGATTGTCTATGTGGAGTTTGTACGTTCTCCCCGTATCTGCGTGGGTTTCCTCGGGGTTCTCTGTTTTCTATCTCACAGTCCAAAGATGTACAGGTTAAGTGGATGGGCCATGGTCAATGCACAGGGTTGCAGGAATGGGGTGGGTAAGTGGGCATAGGTGGAGTGTTCTTTCGGAGGGTCCGTGCAGACGCAATGGCGCAATGGGTCGAAAGGCCTTCATTTGCCCTGAAGGGATTCTATGAACCACATCACTGCACAGTAAAGCAGAGAGACTTCTGGTCTCTACCTTCTCCCTCTCTCACAGACTACCCACATCTGAGCTTTCAGTGATACCTTAGGAACCCCTCCCCTCTCAAAGCCCATTTCTATGGCAATGTGAATCACATGAGCCTCCTATCCAATCATAAATGCTGACTAGCTATCCTTAACCCCAATTCTCTTTTGTCTTGGAAGTAAATGGATAGTTTATGCATTACTGTTTACAATCCGACACCCTCAACATCTTGCTAGGATGTTGAAGACTACCAGTCTAACGACTGTAAGCACAGCTGCTTCGGTCATTGTCTCCAATTTGGAACACAACACCTTCTCAGCAAAACAACCTGAGCCTCCCTTTAATCTTTAACAGCTACATCACCCAGGCCTGTTGCTAGTCAGAGTTCAAAAAGGTCACAGACCCCGCAACCCTTCATGTTATCCTAATTTAAATACATAACCACAAATCTTATAACCCTCATAATCGTAACACAACAATGACAAATCGAAAACAAGATTAACATTACCCCAAGTACAGCTTTTTCAACCTAAATGCAAGCTTGTGCTAATAGAAAGATTAATAAAACAGGGCAAATTCAAACAATTTGCTCTTCATTGCTGCTCGGTATTGTAGTTACTAACAATTTACTTTATTTTTGGCAAGAAGTGCACAGGGCCATGGACCACATTATCTCAGGCTCAATGCAGATGCTAAAGAAGAATACGGAGGATGCTGGAAATCTGAAGTAAGAACAAAAAACACTGAATACTCGTGAGTTGTGGCAGTATCTGGGGAGAGCAAAACAGTTAACATTTCAGGTTACTGGCAGCTTTGATGAACGGTCATCGTCTGAAATGTTAACCATTTCTCTCCCAACAGATGCGGTCAGATCTGGGGAGTACTTCCAGTATTTTCTGTTTTTATTTCAAGGTGAGGGTGTGAAATATATAAATACGTGCATGAGGATATATGCAGAGATGAAGCACACTACTGGTACATAGTCACTGCATCAATATATCTATAGTACATTTAATAGAAATATTGAAGCGCCAGAATTAAGGCAAACTTGCAAATTTGAAGAATTCCACATGTTGATCCAATTATGGTGGCACAAGTCGAAGCTAGGGGTTCCTTATACAACAAGGCAGAATCACCGAGCAGAAACTGGTAGCCAAGTTCTGCACACGAGGACGTCCTCAACTGGGATCTCGGGTTCATGTCACATTACATGTAACCCTCACCATACTGCCCGGGTTTGCAGAATCCTACTAACTGTCCTGGCTTGAGACAATTCACACCTCGATTATCTGTGATTATACAGACGATACGAAGATTGGTGGAGTTGTGGATAGTGAGGAGGGCTGTTGTCGGCTGCAAAGAGACATAGATAGGATGCTGAGCTGGGCTGAGAAGTGGCAGATGGAGTTTAACCCTGAAAAGTGTGAGGTTGTCCATTTTGGAAGGACAAATATGAATGCGGAATACAGGGTTAACGGTAGAGTTCTTGGCAAGGTGGAGGAGCAGAGAGATCTTGGGGTCTATGTTCATACATCTTTGAAAGTTGCCACTCAAGTGGATAGAGCTGTGAAGAAGGCCTATGGTGTGCTCGCGTTCATTAACAGAGGGATTGAATTTAAGAGCCGTGAGGTGATGATGCAGCTGTACAAAACTTTGGTAAGGCCACATTTGGAGTACTGTGTACAGTTCTGGTCGCCTCATTTTAGGAAGGATGTGGAAGCTTTGGAAAAGGTGCAAAGAAGATTTACCAGGATGTTGCCTGGAATGGAGAGTAGGTCTTACGAGGAAAGGTTGAGGGTGCTAGGCCTTTTCTCATTAGAACGGAGAAGGATGAGGGGCGACTTGATAGAGGTTTATAAGATGATCAAGGGAATAGATAGAGTAGACAGTCAGAGACTTTTTTCCCCGGGTGGAACAAACCATTACAAGGGGACATAAATTTAAGGTGAAAGGTGGAAGATATAGGAGGGATATCAGAGGTAGGTTCTTTACCCAGAGAGTAGTGGGGGCATGGAATGCACTGCCTGTGGAAGTAGTTGAGTCGGAAACATTAGGGACCTTCAAGCAGCTATTGGATAGGTACATGGATTACGGTAAAATGATATAGTGTAGATTTATTTGTTCTTAAGGGCAGCACGGTAGCATTGTGGATAGCACAATGCTTCACAGCTCCTGGGTCCCAGGTTCGATTCCGGCTTGGGTCACTGTCTGTGCAGAGTCTGCACGTCCTCCCCGTGACTGCGTGGGTTTCCTCCGGGTGCTCCGGTTTCCTCCCACAGTCCAAAGATGTGCAGGTTAGGTGAATTGGCCAATGATAAATTGCCCTTAATGTCCAAATTGCCCTTGGTGTTGGGTGGAGGTGTTGAGTTTGGGTAGGGTGCTCTTTCCAGGAGCCGGTGCAGACTCAAAGGGCCGAATGGCCTCCTTCTACACTGTAAATTCAATGATAATCTATGATTAATCTAGGACAAAGGTTCGGCACAACATCGTGGGCCGAAGGGCCTGTTCTGTGCTGTATTTTCTATGTTCTATGTTCTATCCCTCACTCCATTCACATTGTTTGTACCTGTAAAGACTGTTTTACCTATAAAGACTCACATTCCAACGATTCTTCACATTCCAATCTGTAATTATATTACAATTGTGTCTTTACTCCGTTTGTGAACATGCCTCCACTTCACCTGATGAAGGAGCAGCGCTCAGAGAATGTTTACCCAAAGATCGGAGGCCGAATGTCCTTGACTGCTGAAGTGTTCCCTGACAAGAAGGGAACACTCCTGCCTGGAAATTGTTGCGCGGTGTCCGTTCATCTATTGTCGTAGCGTCTGCATGGTCTCACCGATGTACTACGCCTCGGGAGATCCTTTCCTGCAGTGTATGAAGTAGTCAACGTTGGCTAAGTTGCCCGCATATGTACCGTGTACCTGGTGGGCTGTGTTTTCACGTGTGATGGTAATATCCATGCCGATGTTCCGGCATGTCTTGCAGATGTTGCTGTGGCAGGGTTGTGTGGTGTCATGATCGCTGTTCTCCTAAAGGCTAGGTAGTTTGCTACGAACAATTGTCTGTTTGAGGTTAGGCGGTTGTTTGAAGGCAAGTCGTGGAGGTGGGGTTGGCCTTGGCGAGATGTTCGTCGTCATCGATGACATGTTGAAGGCTCCGAAGAAGGTGTTGTAGTTTCTCCGCTCTGGGGAAGTATTGGACGACAAAGGATACTCTGGCGGTGGTGTCCCGTGATCGTCTTCTGAGGAGGTCAGTGCGGTGGCGCATCAGAACTGTCGATTGATTAATCTAGCTCCATATCCCTTTCTTACAAGGGCGTCTTTCAGTGTCTGTAGGTGTCTGTTCTGTTCCTCCTTGTCTGAGCAGATCCTGTGAATATGGAGAGGGATGGCTTCTTTAACGTGTTTACGGTGGAAAAATGAAAAAAAATTAAATGAAAATCGCTTATTGTCACAAGTAGACTTCAAAAGAAGTTACTGTGAAAAGCCCCTAGTCGCCACATTCCGGCACCTGTTCGGGGAGGCTGGTACGGGAAGCTGGAGAAGTGGAGCATCGTGAGGTTATCCATGGGCTTGCGGTAGTGAAGTGCTAAGGTGTCCGTCCTTGATGGAGGTGTGTGTCCAAGAATGCAATCGATTCTGGAGAGTAGTCCATGGTGAGTCTGATGGTGGGATGGAATTTGTTGATGTCATCCTGTAGTCGTATCAGTGATTCTTCGACATGAATCCAAAAGAAGAAACGGTCATCGATGTATCTCGTGGAGAGCGGCGGTTGACGGGGACCGTGCAGCATAGAGGTCTTGCTCGAACTTGTGCATGGAGGTGTCGGCGTATTGAGGTGCAAACCTGGTCCCCAAGGCTGTTCCATGTGCCTGGATGAAGAACTGGTTGTCGAAATTAAGACTTTGTGGCCCAGGATGAAGCGGATGAGCTGTATACTTGCGTCTAAAGATTGATAGTTATTGGTGTTGAGTACTGAGGCTGGTGCAGAAATGCCGTCATCATGGGGGGGGGGATGCTGGTGTTGAGACGTCCATTGTGAGGAGGAATGTTCCTGGTTCAAATGGTGCATAGCTGCTGAGTTTCTGTAAAAGGTCCGTAGTGTCGCGACAGAAGCTGGGCGTTCCTTGTACGATGGGTTTCAGGATGCCCTCGACGTAGCCAGAGAGGTTCTCACACAGGGTCCTGTTGCCCGATACGATGGGACGGCCGGGTGTGTTGGCTTTGTGCATCTTCGGGAGGCAGTAGGGATCTTTGCTGTGTTTGTGAACCTGTCTCCACTTCACCTGATGAAGGAGCAGCACTCCGAAACCTCGTGATGTCAAATGAACCCGTTAGACTTTAGCCTGGTGTTGTGAGATTTGTTATGCGCCTACCCCAGCCCAGCGCCGGCATCTCCACATCATGTTTGAATTAGTTCATGAACGATCCAGGACTAAAAGACAGAGCCAAAATGGTAACAGACACTCTGCACTCACTACATGTTGCTGATCTCATGTCTATAAACAGCACTGTAGCATTGTGGATAGCACAATTGCTTCACAGCTCCAGGGTCCCAGGTTCGATTACGCCGTGGGTCACTGTCTGTGCGGAGTCTGCACATCCTCCCCGTGTGTGCGTGGGTTTTCTCCGGGTGCTCCGGTTTCCTCCCACAGTCCAAAGATGTGCAGGTTAGGTGGATTGGCCATGATAAAGTGCCCTTAGTGTCCAAAATTGCCCTTAAGTGTTGGGTTGGGTTGGGTTATGGGGATAGGGGGGGTGGACTTGAGTAGGGTGCTCTTTCCAAGAGCCGGTGCAGACTCGATGGGCCGAATGGCCTCCTTCTGCACTGTACATTCTATGATAATCTATGATAAATAAATAGCACTAAATTGTATGCACACTGTATTTCACTACCACTCCACTAACCCAAAAACAGATTTTGGCATAAATTTTGTACCAGTCATGTGATCCTGCCCGCTATGTCACTTTTATATTGGTTATCCTTCTGCCCACTTCGGGAGCAATTTTCAACTTCCTTACATCTGCTAAGTAGTTTAGACCTCGTCAAAACAGCTGTAAATTCCAGACCATAAACTTTATCAAAAAATAGATTGACTAATAGAATCCATGCAGTGCAGAGGCCATTCAGCCATCGAGTTTGCACCAGTCCTCTGAAAGAACACCCTACCTGGGCCCAATTCCCAGCCCTATCCCCATAACCTACACACGAAGGAGCAATTCTGGAATGGTCAATCCACTTAACCTGCAAATCTTTGGACTGTGGGAAGAATCTGGAACACCTGGAGGAAACCCACGCAGACAAACGGAGAATGTGCAAACTCCACACAGTCACCCAAGGCCAAAATTGAACCTTGGTCCTTGGCGCTGCGCTAACCACTGTGCCAAGGTGCTGCCCTTTTTTTAACACCCATCCCTGCCATACAAGACATCATTTAAATCAAAGGTCCTGATATTTAAAAATGCATAAATAAGCCACTTTCTGTTTGATATCTCATTTACAGCTACTAGTTGTCATAAATGCATTGAAATTTAACTGATATTTTTCACTTCTGAATATTTACACAATATATACGAATTACAAAGATTCGGCAGTAGTACTAATGACACACTAAGCTGTTAATTCCAAGTGAAATCTCCTGACGGTATATCCTGAGAACCACATGTCAGCATTACTTTACCCTTGCCACAATGTTCAAATTATGAGTGCAAAATTACTCTATTTCAAAATATCATAAAACCGAGAAAAGTAATGCTAAGATTATTGATTATTAAAAAGAAATGAATAATACATTATTAGACTGAAATCTAATGTCAGGTGCAAATGGTGCATACAAGCTGCCTAACGGTGCACCAAGGTACACTCTAAATTGCTAAGTGGTCCAGGGATTCGGATGTGATAATTTGGAGATAAGTCCCTGACAATACTTCAATTATCTCTATTGTTCTCATATAGCTATAAAGATGTTTCAAATCATGCTTAATGTAGAATTTGCCAGCTTTCACATCCTTGCCTCCCATCCCAAAGGTACTGAGGGAGATAGTAAATGGGTGACCAAAAGACAGAGCAAGAGTAGGAAGGCAGTGCAGGTGTCCTCTGCGGTCATCTCCCTGCAAAACAGATATACCGCATTGGATACTGTTGAGGGAGATGGCTCACCAGGGGAAGGCGGCAGCAGCCAGGTTCATGGCACTGTGGCTGGCTCTGCTGCGCAGCTGGGCAGGAAGAAGAACGGCAGGGCTATAGTGATAGGGGACTCAATTGTGAGGGGAATAGACAGGCGGTTCTGCGGACGAAATCGACACTCCAGGATGGTATGTTGCCTCCCTGGTGCAAGGGTCAAGGATGTCTCGGAGCGGCTGCAGGACATTCTGGGAAGGGGGGGGGGGGGGGGGGGGGGTGAACAGCCAGCTGTCGTGGTGCACGTAGGCACCAACGATATAGGTAAAAAACGGGACGAGGTCCTACAAGCTGAATTTAGGGAGCTAGGAGTTAAACTAAAAAGTAGGACCTCAAAGGTAGTAATCTCAGGATTGCTACCAGTGCCACGAGCTAGTCAGAGTAGGAATGTCAGGATAGAGAGGATGAATACGTGGCTCGAGAGATGGTGCAAGAGGGAGGGATTCAAATTCCTGGGACATTGGAACCGATTCTGGGGGAGGTGGGACCAGTACAAACCGGACAGTCTGCACCTGGGCAGGACTGGAACCGATGTCCTAGGGGGGGTGTTTGCTAGCGCTGTTGGGGAGAGTTTAAACTAATGTGGCAGGGGGATGGGAACCGATGCAGGAAGTTGGAAGGAAGTAAAACAGGGACAGAAATAAAAGGCAGTAAGGGGGAAAGTGTAAGGCAGAGAAGCCATAGTCAAAAATCAAAAAGGGCGACAGTACAAGGTACAGTGACTGAGGGGAGCTCAGTGAATAGGACCAGGAATACTAAAAGAAATAAAACGAGAAGTGAAAACATTAATGGTAAGCGATGCGGCAGGTTGTTACAGGAAGATGTGGGTTCGACGACAAGGAAAATTAGGAGAAAGGTTAAGAGGAAATATAACTTAGGAAAGGTTACTGATCGAGGTGTTAAGATTAAGAACAGAGGTAAAAAAGCCAACATAAGTGTACTTTACCTGAATGCTCGTAGTATTCGGAATAAGGTAAATGAGTTGATGGCGCAAATCATCGTGAATGACTATGATTTAGTGGCCATTACTGAAACATGGTTAAAGGATGGTCACGACTGGGAGTTAAATATCCGAGGGTATCAAACTTTTCGGAAGGACAGAGTGGATGGTAAGAGAGGTGGTGTAGCTCTGTTATTTAAGGATGACATCGGGCAACAGTAAGGGATGACATCGGTGCTATGGAGGATAAGGTTGAATCCATTTGGGTCGAAATCAGGAATAGTAAGGCGAAAAAGTCACTGATAGGAGTAATCCATAGGCCACCAAATAGTAACATTATGGTGGGGCAGGCAATAAACAAAGAAACAACAGATGCATGTAGAAATGGTACAGCAGTTATCATGGGGGATTTTAATCTACATGTTGATTGGTTTAACCAGGTCGGTCAAGGCAGCCTTGAGGAGGAGTTTATAGAATGTATCCGCGATAGTTTCCTCGAACAGTATGTAATGGAACCTACGAGGGAACAAGCGGTCCTAGATCTGGTCCTGTGTAATGAGACAGGATTGATTCAGGATCTCATAGTTAGGGATTCTCTCGGAAGGAGCGATCACAATATGGTGGAATTTAAAATACAGATGGAGGGTGAGAAGGTAAAATCAAGCACTAGTGTTTAGTGCTTAAACAAAGGAGATTACAATGGGATGAGAGAAGAACTAGCTAAGGTAGACTGGGAGCAAAGACTTTATGGTGAAACAGTTGAGGAACAGTGGAGAACCTTCCAAGTGATTTTTCACAGTGCCCAGCAAAAGTTTATACCAACAAAAAGGAAGGACGGTAAAAAGAGGGACAATCGACCGTGGATATCTAAGGAAATAAGGGAGAGTATCAAATTGAAGGAAAAAACATACAAAGTAGCAAAGATCAGTGGGAGACTAGAGGACTGGGAAATCTTTAGGGGGCAACAGAAAGCTACTAAAAAAGCTATAAAGAAGAGTAAGATAGATTATGAGAGGAAACTTGCTCAGAATATAAAAACAGATAGTAAAAGTTTCTACAAATACATAAAACAAAAAAGAGTGGCTAAGGTAAATATTGGTCCTTTAGAGGATGAGAAGGGAGATTTAATAATGGGAGATGAGGAAATGGCTGAGGAACTGAACAGGATTTTTGGGGTCGGTCTTCACAGTGGAAGACACAAATAACATGACAGTGACTGATGGAAATGAGGCTATGACAGGTGAGGACCTTAAGAGGATTGTTATCACTAAGGAGGTAGTGATGGGCAAGCTAATGGGGCTAAAGGTAGACAAGTCTCCTGGCCCTGATGGAATGCATCCCAGAGTGCTAAAAGAGATGGCTAGGGAAATTGCAAATGCACTAGTGATAATTTACCAAAATTCACTAGACTCTGGGGTGGTCCCGGCGGATTGGAAATTAGCAAACGTGACACCACTGTTTAAAAAAGGAGGTAGGCAGAAAGTGGGTAATTATAGGCCAGTGAGCTTAACTTCGGTAGTAGGGAAGATGCTAGAATCTATCATCAAGGAAGAAATAGCGAGGCACCTGGATGGAAATTGTCCCATTGGACAGACGCAGCATGGGTTCATAAAGGGCAGGTCGTGCCTAACTAATTTAGTGGAATTTTTTGAGGACATTAACAGTGCGGTAGATAACGGGGAGCCAATGGATGTGGTATATCTGAATTTCCAGAAAGCCTTTGACAAGGTGCCACACAAAAGGTTGTTGCATAAGATAAAGATCCATGGCATTAAGGGGAAAGTAGGAGCATGGATAGAGGATTGGTTAATTAATAGAAAGCAAAGAGTGGGGATTAATGGGTGTTTCTCTGGTTGGCAATCAGTAGCTAGTGGTGTCCCTCAGGGATCAGTGTTGGGCCCACAACTGTTCACAATTTACATAGATGATTTGGAGTTGGGGACCAAGGGCAATGTGTCCAAGTTTGCAGACGACACTAAGATAAGTGGTAAAGCAAAAAGTGTAGAGGATACTGGAAGTCTGCAGAGGGATTTGGACAGGCTAAGTGAATGGGCTAGGGTCTGGCAGATGGAATACAATGTTGACAAATGTGAGGTTATCCATTTTGGTAGGAATAACAGCAAAAGGGATTATTATTTAAATGATAAAATATTAAAACATGCTGCTGTGCAGAGAGACCTGGGTGTGCTCGTGCATGAGTCGCAGAAAGTTGGTTTTCAGGTGCAACAGGTGATTAAGAAGGCAAATGGAATTTTGTCCTTCATTGCTAGAGGGATGGAGTTTAAGACTAGGGAGGTTATGCTGCAATTGTATAAGGTGTTAGTGAGGCCACACCTGGAGTATTGTGTTCAGTTTTGGTCTCCTTACTTGAGAAAGGACGTACTGGCACTGGAGGGTGTGCAGAGGAGATTCACTAGGTTAATCCCAGAGCTGAAGGGGTTGGATTACGAGGAGAGGTTGAGTAGACTGGGACTGTACTCGTTGGAATTTAGAAGGATGAGGGGGGATCTTATAGAAACATATAAGATTATGAAGGGAATCGATAGGATAGATGCGGGCAGGTTGTTTCCACTGGCGGGTGTAAGCAGAACTAGGGGGCATAGCCTCAAAATAAGGGGAAGTAGATTTAGGACTGAGTTTAGGAGGAACTTCTTCACCCAAAGGGTTGTGAATCTATGGAATTCCTTGCCCAGTGAAGCAGTAGAGGCTCCTTCATTAAATGTTTTTAAGATAAAGATAGATAGTTTTTTGAAGAATAAAGGGATTAAGGGTTATGGTGTTCGGGCCGGAAAGTGGAGCTGAGTCCACAAAAGATCAGCCATGATTTCATTGAATGGCGGAGCAGGCTCGAGGGGCCAGATGGCCTACTCCTGCTCCTAGTTCTTATGTTCTTACAACCCAAAGATGTGCAGGGTATGTGGATTGGCCACACTAAATTGCCCCTTAATTGGAAAAAATAATTGGGTACTCGTAATTTATTTTTAAAAAATATCTGACATTAAAATTCTAAAGACGACCATTAAGCTATGGGCTGGCACAGTGACGCAGTGGTTAGCATTGCTGCCTCATGGCACCGAGTACCTAGGTTTGATCCTGGCCCCGGGTCACTGTCCATGTGGAATTTGCACATTCTCCCCATGTCTGATCTCACCCCCAAAATCCAAAGATGTGCAGGGCAAGTGGATTGGCCACGCTAAATTGCCCCTTAATTGGAAACAAAGAATTGGGGACTTTAAATAAAAAAGGAATTGGGAAACGTGAAGAGATTAAACAGATTTTGAGCCAGGGCGGGACCAAGACCAAAAGAAAGCTCTGTGAAAGGGTGAAAATCTGGAGAAATTGAATGACAGAAGCGTTAGCCCTCCAGAGCCAAGGGAATGGAGATGGGGCAACAAGAGAAACAGAAAAACAAAAGATGTGCCCACAGGAGGTGTGTCTTTTTTACCTGAAATCATTCTTAGCTGACCTCATATTTCCAACAGGAGACACTGAATATCAATTTGAAATAACATTTTTAAAAAACCATAGTTAGCCCAGAGTGCCAAGGCCAATTGCTATGCCCCAATAAATGTACAGGAAGAAGTCTTATAACACCAGGTTAAAGTCTAACAGGAGTGTTTTGAATCGCGAGCTTTCGGAGCACTGCTCCTTCCTCGGGTGATTCACCCAAGGAAGGAGCAGTGCTCCGAAAGCTAGTGATCCAAAACAAACCTATTGGACTTTAACCTGGTATTGTAAGTCTTCTTACTGTACTCACCCCAGTCCAACGCCGGCATCTCCACATCATGATTACCAATAAATGCATTCTACTATTTAGCCACAAATCTAGAACTAAACCGTTATCCCACTAGGCCAGTGGGAAGCACAAACAGCTTCAGTACTTCACATAAAACAAAAAACCCAAATGCAAAATTATTAATATATTCGTAAAAGGAAAAAAAATCAGCTCGCGAATCCAATCCCAAATGCTTGCCGGTGAAAGTTGGCATGGAAACAGACATTCTCTATCTGAAAACGTACAAATCAGGAATTACTCTGTGCAACAAGGCTGTTTTCTGAGGCCAATAGATGATGCTCCTAATGTTCAGGAAAGCTGATTTATAAATTAAATTAAAACCTTATTTGTTTTTGACCATCCATTTTCACGGTCCTATGATTCAGACTATTATTATTCTGTTGCAATGACAACACTCATACTTCTTGCAATCTTCAACCAATTATTTCCACTACTTTAAACAGTTATTAGCACAGTTTTCACATTATTGAGATTAAAGTGCGTATTATGAAAATAATAGTCAGCAAGGAGGAAGACTAAGAGGTTCTAATGTAACGTCGGGATTCAAAATATTCAGTACACAGCACAAACTTTGCATTTGTGATTTATGAGGGGAGTTTGCCAAAACACAAAATAAATTACACTCTCATTTTTAACTGTCAATGCTATGTTTTTCTGTATGTATTCTTCTATGAGAGGAGCATGAGGTTGCTCTCAGACCTTGAATGGAGCTGTACATTATGGTGGAAACGTCCATTTCAAGGAGGACATATTAATATGAATGATCATCCTAGCTTGCTTAGTATACTCAACGTAGCAGACATGGAGGAGTGGGTGGAAATGATACCCCAAAACTGTTATTGGCCTCCTAGCTGAAGGGAAACAAGGATCAGAATGCAGGAAAATCCTGATGCAATATATTTTTATTATGAAAGAATTTAAAATCAATACTGAATATTTAAATTCTTCAGACCAATCTCCTTGGATTAATTTATCTCCTGTTCATTAATTAAATCTGATTGCAGAAGCAAATACAATCTGTCTCCCAATCTGTTCAAAGATGAGTCCCTCTACTGCAATGACAGATAGTATTGTATCACCACAGGCGTGGCTTAAAGCTTCTTTATAACCTCCCAGAAACTCTTTAATCTTCAGCTAAAAGCCATGTGCTTTGTTCATAGTTTTCCTTTTTCTTCAGTTCCTCCCCAAGTGATTTGGGGGTTTCCTCTTCATTAACATCTGAATGAGCTTGTCTTTGATACAGTTATTAATTTATTCTCTAAAGCCATCACTGCAGGGGATGAACTGGCTACGTATGCTTAATTCATTGAAAAATACAATGCTCCACACACATTTTCCAGACAATTCCAGAGATGATCTGCACTCCTAATGCTCCAGGTCAACCTGGTCTCCAACACACAATTATAGAGTTTAAAGCTGTTTAGGGTTTCAAACAAAGCTCTATTTTAAAATAGTCAGATTTCTTTTGTTGAACCCTTAACCCTTTAGAACCAGGTTGGAGGCCGGTTGACGATTTGATCAGACTGTCAACAGTCTTTTGCAGCTGTCTTAGAACCCATGCTGTCACATGCAAATAGCCCATCATATTACTGTCGTGTTGGGTGTTCTGATGCACAAATGATCCAACGCGGCTGTAGATGGTACAACTCTATTTTATTGTCTAATCAACGGTAACTAACTAACTACTGGCTTGGGTACGTGCTTCACCGGCTAACCTGTGGACCCAGCCCTATCACTATCTTAGTGAGGCACTCAGCACATGGTCTATGTCTGAGTGGCATGCTGTGAGCTCTGTGCTCGGAGCTATCTCCTGGTAGAATGAGCAGGTACTGTGGTGTTCCCTGTTTTATAGTGCGTGTGCTCTCACTGGTGATTTGCTGCGATGTTATGTGTGTGCTGGTAGGTCCAACTACCTGTCCATCAGTGTGTGTGTGATTGCACCATGATATGCTAATCTGGATATCATGACAGTTACGTGATTTTTTTTTTAAGTTAAGAAATGACATTTAGCACAGCAGCAATGTAGTGTTGATATTTGAGGAGGGGGAGGGAGAGTGCCCTTACAAACCTGTTTCCAGATCTTATCTAAATCACAATCGCATTCACAAGAAATAAACTGGGAATGGAAGTTACCAAATTTAGAGTTATAACAATAAAGCTTCAATGCTTCATGAAATTACATATTAGTTCAAAGATATGCAGGTTAGGAGGCATTTCGGGGATAGGGTGAGGATTGTCAGCCTAAGTAGGGTGCTCTTTTGGAGGGTTGGTGCACTCAATGAGCCGAATGGCCTGCAGGGATTCTATGGAACATATCAATGAAATAAAATGAGCTTACATGACATCATATCAAATCCACAGGATATCCCAAAGCACTTCGCAGATAATTATTTTGGCTCTTTTTTTGGTATGCAGTCTAGGCTGTTGCTTAAACTAAAGCTGCAGCCTAATCACATAGTAAGTTTCCATAATGGCAAGTGAGATGACAAGCCAGGTAATCTGCCTTGGTTGAGAGTAGTATGTTGACCTGACCCAGAGGAATTCCCTGTTCTTCTTTAAAATATCCAATGGGATCTTGAACATCCACCTGAACAAGCAAAACATTTAATTCAAAATGACGTACCAGCAATAATGTAGCACTCCCGCATTCAAGTATCAGCCTACCTGAGATCAGTGTTTTTGAAACTCCTCTCCCCCCCCCCCCCCCCCCACCGCGTTCCGAGACCCGATCTTTGGGACCCACACCAGTCGACCTTCGCGAAACACGCCACATTCCCTTACCTTTAATGCAAAAGGGGCGCCTGCTTGGTCTCACAATCTCACTCCAACGAGATTGACAGGAGGAGGGGGCAATGCACACATCAGGTGCAGATTTCATGTCCGTTCCTTTGTGCCATTTTCATCTTGTGTGAATGGAAAATCCAACCTCGCACATATAGGTCATCGTGAAGGACAATAGTAACAAAATGCTTGTTTTACTCAGCACTGGATACTTCAGGGAGATGCTACTCCAGAATGTTGACATTTCATAAACTTTTTAATGAGCTGTCACAGGCAAGGATTGGCAGCTTAGTCTTTTTTCTAATTAGGGGCAACGAAGCGTGGCCAATCCATCTACCCTGTCCATCTTTGGGTTGTGTTTGGGGGGGGGACCACGCAGACATGGGGAGAATGTGCAAACTCCACAACAGACACTGACCTGGGGCCGGGATCGAACCCGGTCATTGGCACGGTGAGGCAACAGTGCTAATCACTACGCCACCGTGCCGCCCCGCGTCCAGCTATAAGTTAATAACTGACTCAAGTGTCTTCAATCTCCAAAAGGATTTTTCACCCATCACCTCTCTTTCAAAATCTGAAACTTCTCCTCTCATTTGCCTGTACTCCTCTGCATAAAACACACATGGGCTTTGCATCCTTATTTGCATTGACACAACTGACGAAACCATAACTCAAGAAATCATCTTTATACTGCTTGTTCCCGAGTTAAGTTTTTTCTTTGTAAGCTGTTGATCAGAGGCCCTGGAGTTCTGCGCAGAGCTAACACTAGCACTGCTCAGTCCTGCCCTGGACTCTCCTGCGCAACCCTCTCCAGCAGATTCAGATGTGAGATCCTGTCCAGTAGGTACACTGCCTATTGCTGTCTCTTATGTGAAAAGAAAACAGTTCATCTTCACAATCCTCTTGCCTTGCTTGCCAGCAGCTAGAAAATGGAAGACGCTCTCCTCTGTAATTTGGCGCCAAAAGCACACACATAGAGGACGCTTGACGACAAGTGTATGTGCAGGGTGCGTGGCTTGCCACTGCTGCCGCTTCTGGCCAGAAGACAGCATACAGTCTCATTTCTTCTCATTTAAAAAGTGGCCGCGGCCGCCATTTTCAACAGAAATGCTGGTAGCAACCGTTGGGTGCTTCTCCTGCGTAGCGACCACCGCAGGAATGCCACGACCAATCGCTCCACGATCCTTTCGATACCTGGCCGTAGGCCGTGACCTGGACTTTGAAAAACCTTGCCCGAGATCATGTGCTCAGGTTCCTGGTGTGGGACTTGAAATCAGAGCCTTTTCCGCAGAGATGACAGTGTTACTAAATGAACAAAACTAACACCTAGGGTCAGATTTTCAGAAAGTCAGGAAGACTCTTCAGACCTTTAAAACGGTGGGTGAGATCCAGATAGGGAAGTCCTGCACCTGCATATCATTTCCCCCTCCCCCAATCATTTCTGAAATCTAATTTCTGCCAGCAGGGGGTGAGGAAAGACTAACAATGGACAGAAACCTGAACTTAGCAAAGCTATTTGAACTTAATGCCAAGTTCAAAGAGACCCCACTTTTGATGTTACAAGGGCCTTAACCATAACGAGAGTCACAAATTGATGGAGTAGATGTAAATGGTCTTGAAGAGCAGCTAAATCAGTTGAATATCATCGTGTAAAGCTTTTTTAAAATGCCTCACTCTTTAAACATTTTTTTAAAAGGCTGAAGCTATCAGTAAGAGTTTTTGAACCCCTCTGCTGGATTGCTTTGATTTACAGGTCATCTTTCGTAGGTTCGAAAAATAAATTACCACCAGGTCATGCAGTTTCAATGGAGATCATGTTGATATTTCCCTAAAAGGTAGTATTGTGCCATTATGAAAGTTTGGCTGAGTTTCAAAAGCTAGTTATCTCTGCAGTGGGTCGCGTTCACAGTTTAATTGACAGTTTAAATGATCTATTAAAGGATTAGCTATCATGGATGTGCAGTCTGAATAGAAGTTTGTTTCTAAAAGAGATTAATCACAAGATTTAAAAGTTTTGAATGTGTTTCTTGAAAGGTTGCTTTTTTTATTTACTATCAAGTGTGTATGAATGAGAACTGTATTGTGGAAGCATTGGAAAAGGTGCAAAGGAGATTTACCAGGATGCTGCCTGGATTGGAGGGTAGGTCTTCTGAGGATAGGTTGAGGGAGCTAGGGCTTTTCTCATTGGAGCGAACAAGGATGAGAGGTGACTTAATAGAGGTTTATAAGATGATGAGGGGGTAGATAGAGTGGACGTTCAGAGACTATTTCCTTGGGTGAATGTGGCTGTTACAAGGGGGCATAACTATAAGGTTCGGGGTGGGAGATATAGGAGGGATGTCCGAGGTAGTTTCTTTACTCAGAGGGTGGTTAGAGTGTGGAATGGACTATCTGCTGTGATAGTAGAGTCGGACACTTTAGGAACTTTCAAGCGGTTATTGGATAGGCACATGGATCACACCAGAACGAGAGAGTGGGATAGCTTGATCTTGGTTTCGGACAAAGCTCGGCACAACATCGAGGGCCGAAGGGCCTACTCTATGCTGTACTGTTCTATGTTCTATGTATTAGATCAATGAAAGTTTATTTTTTCATCTCCGCAAAGCTCCTGAGTGGATACTGAGTGAGTATCTACGGAGGCAGCATAGAGATATGGGTGCTGGGTGAGGGGCATGAGTTTGCATGGAAGTGGCTTGGGGGATATGAGGGACCACGATGGGTGGGCTGGGGCATGAAGGACGAGGACTAGAGGGCGTAACATTGTTTAAAACAACTGGGGCGCAAGTCCCAGAGAACCAAGGCAGGCTTTCTAACCAGCCCACCATGGCATTCGCCCGCCACCATGGCCATCTAGGATCTGCTTCCAGGGTCGGTAGGTCCAACTCCATCCCAGCCGTGCCTCCCTGCAGTGAATATTCTATCTAACGAGGCCCTTTAAAGCGAAGCAGGATTGTCAAGTTGGGAAATTTCCTAACTCAAGCTCCCTGCCTCAGTAGTGAAAATCTGGCCCCTAGTGCAATCATTTCTTTTATCCAGATTCCAAGGGTGAAACACATTTATAGATATGGAAGTGATTAAATATAAAAAATACATTTTGCCAGAGACTATGTTTATCGGAGGTGTTTTTTTTGGAAGACTCTTGTTACTTTGTCTTGTCATTCGTCATGTGAGCACAAACCCATAAAACATATTGATTTTGCCAGGTTATTGGCTTGCGAATGCAACAGCACCAAGTTCAAATCTGTCTGTGACAGACAACCAGGAAATGTTCCCAAAAGAAAACAGAAAATAGGAGCCAAATTCTTGGTCCATGGGCTAACAATAAAAGAAAATTGAAGCCTCTGCAGTTCAGCCTAATTCTGCAGTCAGCCGGGCCAAGATCAGATAACATGGACCAGAGATGGAATCCAGTTTGCAAGCTTCAGCCTCAGGCCAAGATGTTCATTTAAACATAGCCACCAGAAGGGCTCGGTGCTGCCATTTATTTCCTTGAGCAGTTCTCAATATTTATAAGGTAATTGATCTGAAACTGTCCACAGATGTTGCCTGATCTACTGAGTATTTTCCAACATTTTCCATTTTTATTTCAGCTCTTCAGTATCTGCCATATTTCCCTTTAATTTTAATGAATCATTATTTGGTTTCTGATACCACAGCTCCTTATAAAGGGGAACCTTTGCATCCTGCCTGAGGTAAGGAAATCATTCCCTTTATCTAATTATGGTAGTTTTCTTTAAAGAAACAATTACATTAAAAAGATACCCATACGAACAGGCTTAAAAACATAAACAGAGTACATGCCAACTTAGAAATGCGACTTTGCACTTCACGAGAAATATGCTCAAGGGAAATTAAAATCATTCACTGGCTGAATTTTTATTGAACTAAACTGAACCATGTAAAACACAATGGGCAATCCAACCACATTATAAATGTTAAACAGTTGTCCAATCCTTAAAAATAGCAGCCTACACTGCTATTATCTTTACAAGACTTGGAGGTACAAGTTTAACTATGGTAATACAGATATAGAGCCATAGTGGCAAACATCCAGCTGCGGAGCACTAAAGCTAGCTGCATTCACCAGTATTGATCCACCCAGTTGGTGACCAGCACAAGAAGAACAGAGTGCCTTTTCCAGATTTGAGAGTCTGTTGTTGTGGAATAGACAACGCATTCCCAAATACAACCTTATTTATCTCACTAATAATCTGCAAAATCAATTCTAGAATTTAGATAATTTAAGAAAGCAAGCACTGTGATGAGGAACAAAGAAATAAACTCTACAGAAAAGCTGAGACATCGTGGGGTGCGGTGAATCAGAATACATTCCTTTTACTTTTGCATCGAAGTTTCAGTCCAGGCAAATGAGGCATGGTGTAAAGATTTGATAGGAAATTAGTTTGTGCAGTCTCAATGCGTCAGCCCAAATAGTTGTGGGCCCATTCACCAGCAGCCTCAACTGAAAGACCATAAAGGTTGTTGCTATGGGAAATGAGGAAACAAAACAAAATCACACATGTGAAGTAAGGAGTGATTTTTTTTAAAAGTCACACTTGTGAAGTAAGGAGTGCTTGCTGAAATTTGTTATTTAGGGCAACAGTGCTCTATATTGAAGTGTTACACATGGCCTATTCTGTGATGAGCAAAACAAGTCACCAAATATATAAACAGCATTATCTCCGTGAAAAACATCTAACGTGGAAGAAGAGATGCTAGTCATCACTTTTGTCACAACATGATTTGAAATGAAATGAAAAATGAAAATTTATATAATTAAATCAATCTTTGTGGGGGGGGGGTAAGAGATACAAAATGTTTGGCAAGTTTGTGGGAGCAGGTTCCACAATATAACCATTCTCTGGGTAGGAAAAAACATCCTGAATACTTTTTTAAAAAATAATCTTTATTATCACAAGTAGGCTTACATTAACACTGTAATGAAGTTACTGTGAAAAGCCCCTAGTCGCCTCATTCCGGCACCTGTTCGGGTACACAGAGGGAGAATTCAGAATGTCCAATTCACCTAACAGCACGTCTTTCAGGACTTGTAGGAGGAAACCGCAGCGCCCGGAGGAAACCCACATAAACACAGGGAGAATGTGCAGACTCTGCACAGAAAGTGACCCAAGCCGGGAATCGAACCTGGGACCCTGGCGCTGTGAAGCAACAGTGCTAACCACTGTGCTACCCTGCTGCCCAATAACCCATTAATTCAGTTATGAATTAATAGGTTAATTCATAACTGGCCACACTTGGAATACTGTGCACAGTTCTGGTCACCCTATTGTAAAAAGGATATTATTAAACTAGAAAGAGTGCAGAAAATATTTACTGGGATGGTAGCGGGACTTTATGATTTATGAATGTCTTTGTCCTACCTTTGGGAAAACAGGTTGACTATCTCCCTTATCTAAGCCCCTCATTATTTTATAGACCTTTATAAGATCACCCCAAGTGGGCATAGGTTTAAGGAGAGAGGGGAGAGGTACAAAAGGGTCCAGAGGGACAGTTTTTTCATCACAGGGTAGTGAGTGTCTAGAACGAGCTGCCAGAGGCAGTAGTAGAGATGGGTACAATTTTGTCTTTTAAAACGCATTCAGACAATTATTTGGGTAAGATGGGTATAGAGGGATATGGGCCAAATGCGGGCAATTGGGTCTAGCTTGGTGGTAAAAACTGGGCGGCATGGGCAAGTTAGGCCAAAGGGTCTGTTTCCATGATGTAAACCTCCATGACTCTATCTGATATTTATGGCTTCTAGTTTTGTTCCCCACCACAAATGGAATCAACATCTTTTTGTCCATTTCATCAAAAGTTCTTCACCATTTTAAAGGCTTCTCTTTTCTGCTGAAGAGGTTCAGCCTATTTTCTTGATAGTTGGAACCTCAGTTCTGGTGTCATCCCGGCAAATCATTTTTGCTCCCCTTTTTGTGTCCTATATCCATTTTGTAATACAGAGATCAGACTGTACACGATACACAAAGTATTATCTAACCAAGGTTCTACACAAGTTTAACATGCACTTTCCAACTTTATTCCTTTGGAAATGAACCCCAGTGCTGTATTTTCATTTTTATGTCTTGCATTGCTACTTTTAATGAATTTTGAATTCGTGCCCCTAGATTTCTTTGCTTCTCGACACCATTTAAGCTCTTACTTTCCAAATGGTATGTGACCTTCTTACCAAAATGCACCACATTTACCTATATTGTTATCCATTTGGCATTAACGCACTAAATCTTCAAGTTTAACAATGTCTTATTGCATTTTGCCAGTCTGCTTTAGGATTAGCAATAAATTTCCAATTTCCAAGTTCACTTGCATATAGCTCTGCAGAATATAAATCACAACCTCAATCATCTTAACAGTTTGTAAATGTTAACCACTGATACAGAAGCAATGTGTATTCATAAAATACTAACCATTTTGTTGTGATGCTGAAAGCTTACGCGCTAATTACATTGTGCTTGAATATGTACATACACATGTCTGAACACGTATTGGGCAAACAACACATCTGTTCCAAACCCAGTTTCTTGGAGTCCTCTCCACAGCTTGCTAAATATATACAGCAACTGCAATGATGCTGAGTAGAATGGATAAGCCCCACTGTCTGTAGCACAACTCTAACCTGATTATTCACTACAAACAATAAGCACAATACAAACAGGAGGCATGAAGAACAAATTCAAAGGAAATAAGGCAGAAAATATTGCACAACACACAAGCTTTTATTTAGATACTGAAAAGATAATCTTAAATCAACCCAAAAACAGCCGTGCATTAAATTGCAAATTTGTCAATCGCCACAATACCACTCAGACTTAAAACACCAAAGCCAAAATGTGAAATTACCTGCCACCATTGTGTGAAAGACACACCTACCCAAATCAACAGCCAAACTCCTCACCAATCTCTTTTCAGTAGATTGTGGCATATCAACGGTACTGTTCCATACAAATTCAATTAACGATATTCATTTTAAAGGGAATCACTGCTAACGAACATGGTTATTCATTTGAGAGGAACCTGCATTCCACTAAATTAACATGCTTTGGTTGCACTTTGGAACTTTACTTGGACACCAAACCACAGCTTGAATAAGATATGCTGAAAAAACATAGTCATGAAAATCAAATAAGTTTCCAATTTTTTGGTATGATTAAAGGTGCTACATTTGCGAAAGTTGCCAGGTTGCAGGGAAATGCTTGCCATGGTTTTGGTGGCAAATCATATAGAGTGACTTCCTCATAGGACTCCAGTTAAAAAGAAAGAGGGCAGGAGGGAGACCGTCTGTGGACTGCAAGTCCAGAATTATATTTTCACAAAGAACCCAGCTGCTGTCAAAATTTACAGAGTTCACTTCAAAGGAATTGTTTTGTAACTGAATTATTGTTTTTATCCAGTAGGGATTAGCAGTTTTTCTATTTGCAAGGCTGGTCCCACACCATTGATTTCTGCTCGCAGTGAAGACCAGTGATATAAGTGCACATTCAAACAATCTGCTATTCTAACACTGATTGTTATTTGTAAATAACTGGACACCAAATAACATTTTATATGCGTCCACTTGATACCTAAAGGGTTATTAATAGTTTGCCACATCAAAAACCTCTTAATAAAGGACAGGTTATGATCTGCTACATGAAAGGGAAGAAATCGTGACCCTCACTGTGCCATTCTAAAATTGAATACAAATGCTTCATATAATCGAGGAAAACACCAGCATGTTCACCATCCCTATCATCTATTACCGAGGACTGGCTGATTGACCTGAACATAAAATACTGCCATTCTGACTCCAGTACCACTGAAATTATTTTGGCTTTTTTTGATCATCAATCTCAGCCTATCCCCAACCAAATTATCAACCAAGCACCTTTCTAAAACATTAATTGACAACTGCTGAGAGAGCCTGGTCCAAATAATCACTCTGCTGCAAGAGAGAAATAAAAGTCTTTCAATCCCTAATCTTGCTTGAGGCTTGTTAATTTCAAAATTCATCTCATAGACTAATCGAATTACCTGTTTATTATAAACATCACGTTTGTCTCTCAGCATTTTAAAACTGAGGCAGACAGGGGAGCTGGGCAGGAAACTTTGAGATTAGCACATGGGGCAGCCACCCGATACGTTCCTGCTTCTCCAGGAGGTCTTGCTGGGTGGATAAGCAACAGAAGCAGCAACCTGCTCAGCTGGGATGGACAGCCAATTAGAGGCAAGTAATGGCCACTTGGGGAAAAGCTGGGGACACCATCTGGATCTTACCAATGGTAGATCGGCCCCACACTGCACACAAAGCCCTGAACGGTTCTGAAAGCAACGGGCCAGGGGATCAGCAACACCTGTTTTATTCATCCACCAACCACTAATACAGAGTAGCTGCTCCTGTCTCACGGATGCAGCTGTGGCCTCAAAATAGAGGCGTTCTCTGCAACATAGGGTACAATTAACAAATTATGCATGGCCACACACCAGGCCATCAGTGTAGAGGGGGAACCCAGCCACAGAACAACTGTGGATGAAGCCTTCTTGCATCCCAATGTATCTATACTGGAAGATTAAGAGTTGTCAATGGTGCCTCCACCACTTCCTCCTGTCAGAAGGAGGCCGCCTCCAGTTACCTGCCAAACTCTGGTCCCTGTGAGGGAACTGTCTGCCATTGGGAAGATCCCAACAACACAGTCAATATTACTTCAATTGGTCCAAAAGGGCCGAATTGGCTATCTGTCGGTGTCAGGAGGGCACCTTTTATCATGTGGACCTGACCTCCTGGAAGATCATTAGGAGGTGGCAATGTGTTTGGTGGCAGGCCTAATATGCTATTTTCCAACTTTTGTTCCCGTATCAGCACTTAACCAGGGCATTGTTTTGATTAGCCATTCCTCCAATAGCCAATTATAAAAGGCAATCTGGTCACTTTGACACTGTAACAACAGGAAACAACGATTTATTCCATCTATAAACTATTTATAGAGTGCTTTAAAATGGTGTTGCCATATTCAGCTCTGGGGACTAACTGCAAAGACAAGTCTCAGCATGCCCCAGCAAATTCCCATTCCTGATTGGACTAGCGGGTCACATTATGCCCTCCCACAGTAAACGTCCTTTAAAAAGAGTCTAGAACCTTAAAAGGGTCCAACTACTACATCCCTCTCCCTTTAAGCCCCTTTTTGCACAGGGGAATAATAAAATTACAAAACTGTCACAACAGCAATGATCATGAACACATTTGCACTAGTCCATCAATAACTTTGTATGTTCGGTGACAATGACTTTCTCGTAGAACGACGTAACTCCAGTGACTAAGCTTCTTCTACTGAGGTAGTTATGTTGGCCTTATCTCACAAGGACTCGCTCCTTGTACTGACATTTCACCTTCCTCTGTTTCTACTGTTTCCTGGTGGATAACTCTCTGGCTTGTTACTCGCTGATCCAACAGTTCACTCTTCAGGCAACCCACAATGCCAGCACAATTGGATCAGATCTTAGCACTGCGTTTTGGGACGTCTCTCGCCCATCCAAGCGGTCCAAATGCTTCTTTAAAATTTTGTCCTGTACTTTAACCTCATAGGATACCAGCCATGTTATGGCCACAACTTCTGGAACTAGTTGAATATGGTAGCCATCACAAAGGAGAAAGTGTTAGAGAAACTAAGAGGTCTAAAAATTGATAAATCCCCGGGCCCAGATGGGCTACATCCTAGAGTTCTAAAGAAGATAGCTGAAGAAATAGTGGAGGCGTTAGTTATGATCTTTCAAAAGTCACTGGAGTCAGGGAAAGTCCCAGAGGATTGGAAAATCGCTGTTGTAACCCCCCTGTTCAAGAAGGGACAAGGAAAAAGATGGAAAATTATAGGCCAATTAGCCTAACCTCGGTTGTTGGCAAGATTCTAAAATCCATTGTTAAGGATGAGATTTCTAAATTCTTGGAAGTGCAGGGTCGGATTAGGACAAGTCAACATGGATTTAGTAAGGGGAGGGCGTGCCTGACAAACCTGTTAGAGTTCTTTAAAGAGATAAAAAATAGGTTAGACCAAGGAGAGCCAATCGATGTTATCTATCTTGACTTCCAAAAGGCCTTTGATAAGGTGCCTCACGGGAGACTGCTGAGTAAAATAAGGGCCCATGGTATTCGAGGCAAGGTACTAACATGGATTGACGATTGGCTGTCAGGCAGAAGACAGAGAGTTGGGATAAAAGGTTCTTTTTCGGAATGGCAACCGGTGACGAGTGGTGTCCCGCAGGGTTCAGTGTTGGGGCCACAGCTGTTCTCTTTATATATTAACGATCTAGATGACGGGACTGGGGGCATTCTGGCTAAGTTTGCCGATGATACAAAGATAGGTGGAGGGGCAGGTAGTATGGAGGAGGTAGGGAGGCTGCAGAAAGATTTAGACAGTTTAGGAGAGTGGTCCAAGAAATGGCTGATGAAATTCAACGTGAGCAAGTGCGAGGTCGTGCACTTTGGAAAAAAATGAATAGAGGCATGGACTATTTTCTAAACGGTGACAAAATTCATAATGCTGAAGTGCAAAGGGACTTGGGAGTCCTAGTCCAGGATTCGCTAAAGGTAAACTTGCAGGTTGAGTCCATAATTGAGAAAGCAAATGCAATGTTGTCATTCATCTCAAGAGGCTTGGAATATAAAAGCAGGGATGTACTTCTGAAGCTTTATAAAGCATTAGTTAGGCCCCAATTAGAATACTGTGAGCAATTTTGGGCCCCACACCTCAGGAAGGACATACTGGCACTGGAGCGGGTCCAGCGGAGATTCACACGGATGATCCCAGGAATGGTAGGCCTAACATACGATGAACGTCTGAGGATCCTGGGATTATATTCATTGGAGTTTAGGAGGTTATGGGGAGATCTAATAGAAACTTACAAGATAATGAATGGCTTAGATAGGGTGGATGTAGGGAAGTTGTTTCCATTAGCAGGGGAGACTAGGACCCGGGGGCACAGCCTTAGAATAAAAGGGAGTCACTTTAGAACAGAGATGAGGAGAAATTTCTTCAGCCAGAGAGTGGTGGGTCTGTGGAATTCATTGCCACAGAGGGCGGTGGAGGCCGGGACGTTGAGTGTCTTTAAGACAGAAGTTGATTTCTCGAGGAATTAAGGGCTATGGAGATAGACCGGGTAAATGGAGTTGAAATCAGCCATGATTGAATGGTGGAGTGGACTTGATGGGCCGAATGGCCTTACTTCCGCTCCTATGTCTTATGGTCTAACCCAATTTGGCCCGTTACGAAGATTCTTCACAAACACTGATCCTCTATTGTGGATGCTCTTGGACGTTTATGCGGTTCCTCTTCTGGTTTCTCTGGCTTGTCTCCATCCTCCCCGATAAATTTCGGAACACTAGGCATAACCTGGTCCTCAACCGGCAATCAGCAGCTCTGCTGGAGACTCCAAGAACGTAGTCAGCTTGGTGCTTAAAGATGCAGGTGGTTGCTTCTTCAGGCCAGCCTTGAAAGTCTGCACTGCCCTCTCAGCCAGTCCATTGGATCAAGATGGCACGGAGCCATTCTGAAATATTTTATTCCGTTAAAAATCTAATTTTTGAAACTCTGCACTGGTAAAAGCCATTCCGTTGTCCAACATGGTGACCTCTAGTATCCCGGGCAAAACAGAATCACCGAATACTACAGGGCAGAAAAGGCCCTTTGGCCCATTGAGTCTACACCGGCGCATGAAAGATCCTGACCTACCCACCTAATCCCACTTGAACATTATGGCATGCCAAGTACTCATCCAGGTATATTTTAAAGGATGTGAGGCAACCCGCATCTACCACCCTCCCAGGCAGTGCATTCCAGACCGTCACCGCTCTCTGGGTAAATATGTTTTTCCTCAAATCCCCCCTCAACCTCTCACCCCTCATTTTTAACTTGTGTCCCCTCATAACTGACCCTTCAACTAAGGGGAACAGCTGCTCCCTATCCACCCTGTCCATGCCCCTCATAATCTTGTACACCTCAATCAGATCACCCTTCAGTTACCAACCCAAGCCTATCGAACCTCTCTGAAAAACTTAAATGTTCCATCCCAGGCAACATTCTGGTGAACCTTCTCGGCATCCCTTCCAATGCAATTACAGTGCACCACCATCTGCTGCTTTTACCCACTATTCGTTTTAGATGTTAGATCTAATATAAAATAAAATAATTCATTCACAAATTCTTTAAATTTCCTCTCTCCTCCACCCTTTGTACCCCCTCAGCCCCAAGCTTTATCTACAGAGTAGCTTGAGCACACCTTCCCCTCCCGACCAGGAAAGTTACAGGTTTGCTCCCAGATCAGTGGTGATAGCAACTTTTGGCAAGGGTGACACAATGAACTTCAACCTTCCTGTTTTAGGTGGAAGGAAATTGGATAGGATTTCTCCTCCTGACCACTAATAACCGTTACTGGGCATGTATGGATAGAAGCCTTAAATGCAAAAGAAAGCCATTCAGCCCTTTGAGTCTACACCGACCCTCTGAAAAAGCACCCTGCCTAGGCCCAATCCCCCACCCTATTCCCACAACACCATAATACCACCTAACCTGCACATCTTTGGACACTGAGGGGTAAGTTTAGCATGGCCAATCCACCTAACCTGCACATCTTTTGACTGTGGGAGAAAACCGGACCACCTGGAGGAAACACATGCAGACACAGGGAGTCCGTGCAAACTTCACACAGGCAGTCACCCAAGGCCGGAATTGAACCCGGATCCCTGGCACTGTGAGGCAGCAGTGCTAACCACAGTGTCACCGCACCGTCAATATTGGTTGATGAGACAGGTTGTTGTGGTGCTCTCCCAGCTGTTGAATAATATTCTGATACTCACTGTTGAGGCCCACGCAATGGCCATTTGGCCACTTGGGTACAGTGGCAGGGGATGAGACGTACCTGTGAAACTGTATTCCAGCAAGCCATCAATCCTTTCAGGAGAGGAGGGCAGGAACGAAGTTTGACAGGGAGGGTGTGAAGAATAAAATCCTTCATCACATTAATTTGAACTCGTTACCCTATCATCATAGAATTTACAGTGCAGAAGGAGGCCATTCGGCCCATCGAGTCTGCACCAGCTCTTGGAAAGAGCACCCTACCCAAGGTCCACACCTCCACCCTATCCCCATAACCCAGTAACCCCACCCAACACTAAGGGCAATTTTGGACACTAAGGGCAATTTTGGACACTAAGGGCAATTTATCATGGCCGATCCACCTAACCTGCACATCTTTGGACTGTGGGAGGAAACCGGAGCACCCGGAGGAAACCCACGCACACATGGGGAGGATGTGCAGACTCCGCACAGTGACTCAAGCCGGAATCGAACCTGGGACCCTGGAGCTGTGAAGCAATTGTGCTATCCACAATGCTACCGTGCTGCCTTCCTATAATGTGCAACCAGAATTGCACACAAAATTCCAGCTGTGGCCTCATCAAGGTTCTGTACAGCTCCATCATGACCTCCCTGCTTTTGTAATCTATGTCCTGACTGTTAAACGTGAGTTTTCCATATGCCTTAAGATCCATCTGCTATTCAATAATCCATTTTCACAGTTGAACTAAATGCCTTTGAATGCTGCGTAATTCCCTGTGTGTCAAATGTCCACATAATTTGGTATCATTAAAAATTATGTCCCTGGACTTCCGGGTGCGGCGATGACCAGCTGAGTCGCACGTTTCGGCAGCTCCCTGTGAAACGGACTTTTGGGCTCTTGATAGGAGCCCCAACGGCAATTTTAACGGCTGAAAACACCGTGCGGTAAACCAGAAGGGTGTTCCCCCTGGACACGGATGGAAAAAGGAGAGGAAAGTGGCCGGATTGCAGCGGATCCTTTGGAACAACGGCAAGGAAGGCAAGCAGAAACCAAGATGGCGTCGGAAGGTGGCAGTTTCATATGGGGCCCTGAACAACAAGAGTTCTTGAAACGCTGCGTGGAGGAGATAAAAAAGGAAATGAAGAAAGAGTTGTTGGCCCCGATATTACAGGCGATTGAAGGGCTGAAAGAGGAACAAAAGACCCAGGAGCAGGAGCTTTGGGTCGTGAAGGCGAAAGCAGCGGAGAATGAAAACGACATACAGGGCCTGGTGGTGAAGTCGGAGATACAGGAGGCACACCAGAAACGATCTGTGGAGAGGTTGGAGGCACTGGAAAATAACGCAAGGAGGAACAACTTGAGGATTCTTGGCCTTCCTGAAGGTGTGGAGGGGGCGGACGTCGGGGCATATGTGAGCACGATGCTGCACTCGTTAATGGGAGTGGAGGCCCCGACGGGTCCGTTGGAGGTGGAGGGAGCATACCGAGTTATGGTGCGAGGACCGAGAGCAGGAGAAGCTCCCAGAGTCATAGTGGTGAGATTTCTCCGTTTTAAGGATAGAGAAATGGTCCTTAGATGGGCGAAGAAAACTCGGTGTAGTAAATGGGAGAACGCGGTGATCCGCGTCTATCAAGATTGGAGTGCGGAGGTGGCGAGAAGGAGGGCGAGCTTTAATCGGGCCAAAGCGGTACTTCACAAAAAAAAGATAAAGTTTGGAATGCTGCAACCGGCAAGACTGTGGGTCACATATCAAGGGAGGCACCACTACTTTGAGACGGCGGATGAAGCGTGGACTTTTATTGTAGAAGAAAAATTGGAATGATTGGACTACGAAAATGAACGTTTGGACAAAGTGGTGGGACGAGTGGGGGGGGGGGAGGGCGAAGAGGGATTGTATGATTAATCCTGCGGTATGGTAACTTTTCTTTCTCCCACAGGTGGTGATGGGGGGAGGTGGGGAGGGAGAGGAGATGGGGCGTTGGCCATGGGAGGCGGGGCCGAGGGAGAGGCGCGGGCTTGGTTCCCGCGCTATGATAATTATGGCGGGAACAGAGAAGCAGGAAGGAGGGGGCGCCGCACGGGGCGAGCCGTGATCACGGGGGGAAGCCGAGGTCAGCCAGAGTTTGCTGACTTCTGGGAGCAACATGGGGGGAGTAATTACGCTAGCGGGGGGTCTAGCGGGGGGGGGGGGGGGGGGGAGGGGGGAATTACTGGGTTGCTGCTGCTGGGGAAAGGGGGGAGTGGGTGCGGGAAAGGATGGGCGGGGGGGCACCGTCTGGGAGAAATACAGCCGCGTGGGAACTGGGCGAGAAGCTGGAAAAAGATGATGGCTAACCGGCAAGGGGGGGGGGGGGGGGTGGGAAGCCCCCCAACTCGGCTGATCACGTGGAACGTGAGGGGGCTTAACGGGCCGATAAAGAGGGCACGAGTACTCGCACACCTTAAGAAACTTAAAGCAGATGTGGTCATGTTACAGGAAACGCACCTGAAACTGATAGATCAGGTTAGGTTGCGCAAAGGATGGGTAGGGCAGGTGTTCCATTCGGGGCTGGATGCGAAAAACAGGGGGGTGGCTATATTAGTGGGGAAGCGGGTAATGTTCGAGGCAAAGACTATAGTGGCGGATAACGGGGGCAGATACGTGATGGTGAGTGGCAAATTACAGGGAGAGATGGTGGTGTTGGTAAACGTGTATGCCCCGAATTGGGACGATGCCAATTTTATGAGGCGAATGCTAGGACGCATCCCAGACCTAGAGACGGGAAAGCTGATAATGGGGGGAGACTTTAACACGGTGTTGGAACCAAGGCTGGATAGGTCGAAGTCCAGGACTGGTAGGAGGCCGGCAGCAGCCAAGGTGCTTAAGGATTTTATGGAGCAGATGGGAGGGGTGGACCCGTGGAGATTCAGTAGACCTAGGAGTAAGGAGTTCTCGTTTTTCTCCTATGTCCATAAAGTCTATTCACGCATAGACTTTTTTGTGTTGGGTAGGGCATTGATCCCGAGGGTGAGGGGAACGGAATATACGGCTATAGCCATTTCGGATCATGCCCCACACTGGGTAGACTTGGAGATAGGGGAGGAAGCAAGAGGGCGTCCACCCTGGAGAATGGATATGGGACTAATGGCGGATGAGAGGGTGTGCTTAAGGGTGAGGGGATGCATTGAAAAGTACTTGGAACTCAATGACAATGGGGAGGTTCAGGTGGGAGTGGTCTGGGAGGCGTTGAAGGCGGTGGTTAGGGGGGAGCTGATATCAATAAGGACACATAAAGGGAAGCAGGAGAGTAAGGAACGGGAGCGGTTGTTGCAAGAACTTTTGAGGGTGGACAGACAGTATGCGGAAGCACCGGAGGAGGGACTGTATAGGGAAAGGCAAAGGCTGCATGTGGAATTTGACTTGCTGACCACAGGCACTGCAGAGGCACAATGGAGGAAGGCGCAGGGTGTACAGTATGAATATGGAGAGAAGGCGAGCAGATTGCTGGCACACCAATTGAGGAAAAGGGGAGCAGCGAGGGAAATAGGGGGGGTGAGAGACGAAGATGGAGAGACGGAGCGGGGAGCGGAGAGAGTGAATGAAGTGTTTAAGACATTTTATAAAAAATTGTATGAAGCTCAACCCCCGGATGGGAGGGAGAGAATGATGGAGTTTTTGGATCGGCTGGATATTCCCAAGGTGGAAGAGCAGGAAAGGATGGGATTGGGAGCACAGATCACGGTAGAAGAAGTGGTGAAAGGAATTAGGAACATGCAGACGGGAAAGGCCCCGGGACCGGACGGATTCCCAGTTGAATTTTACAGAAAATATTTGGACTTGCTCGCCCCGCTACTGACGAGGACCTTCAACGAGGCAAAGGAAAGGGGACAACTGCCCCCGACTATGTCAGAAGCAACGATATCGCTTCTTTTAAAGAAGGAAAAGGATCCGCTACAATGCGGGTCCTACAGACCAATCTCCCTCCTCAATGTAGATGCCAAGGTCTTGGCCAAGGTAATGGCAATGAGAATAGAGGAATGTGTCCCGGGGGTGGTTCATGACGACCAAACTGGGTTTGTGAAGGGGAGACAGCTGAACACGAACATACGGAGGTTGTTAGGGGTAATGATGATGGCCCCACCAGAGGGTGAAACGGAGATAGTAGTGGCGATGGATGCCGAGAAAGCATTTGATAGAGTGGAGTGGGATTATCTGTGGGAGGTGTTGAGGAGATTTGGGTTCGGAGAGGGGTATGTTAGATGGGTGCAGCTGTTGTATAGGGCCCCAGTGGCGAGTGTGGTCACGAATGGACGGGGATCGGCATATTTTCGGCTCCATAGAGGGACAAGGCAGGGATGTCCTCTGTCCCCATTACTGTTTGCACTGGCGATTGAGCCCCTGGCGATAGCGCTGAGAGGTTCCAAGGGATGGAGGGGAATACTTAGGGGAGGAGAAGAACACCGGGTATCTTTATATGCGGATGATCTGCTACTATATGTGGCGGATCCAGCGGAGGGGATGCCAGAAATAATGCGGATACTTGGGGAGTTTGGGGATTTTTCAGGGTATAAATTGAACATGGGAAAGAGTGAGCTGTTTGTGGTGCATCCAGGGGAGCAGAGTAGAGAAATAGAAGACCTACCGTTGAGGAAGGTAACAAGAGACTTTCGTTACCTGGGGATCCAGATAGCTAAGAATTGGGGCACATTGCACAGGCTAAATTTGAAGCGGTTGGTGCAACAGATGGAGGAAGATTTCAAGAGATGGGATATGGTAGCATTGTCAATGGCAGGGAGGGTGCAGGCAGTTAAGATGGTGGTCCTCCCGAGATTCCTTTTTGTGTTTCAGTGTCTCCCGGTGGTGATCACGAAGGCTTTTTTCAAAAGGATAGAAAAGAGTATTATGGGTTTTGTTTGGGCCGGGAAGACTCCGAGAGTGAGGAAGGGATTCTTACAGCGTAGTAGGGATAGGGGGGGGCTGGCACTACCGAGCCTAAGTGAGTATTATTGGGCCGCTAATATTTCAATGGTGAGTAAGCGGATGGGAGAGGAGGAAGGAGCGGCGTGGAAGAGATTAGAGAGGGCGTCCTGTAGGGGGACCAGCCTGCAGGCTATGGTGACAGCCCCATTGCCGTTCTCACCAAGGAACTATACCACGAGTCCGGTGGTGGTAGCTACACTGAAGATTTGGGGACAGTGGAGACGACATAGGGGAAAGACCGGAGCACTGGGGGGGTCCCCGATAAGAAACAACCATAGGTTTGCCCCGGGGGGAATGGATGGGGGATATGGAATGTGGCAAAGAGCAGGTATAACGCAATTGAAAGATCTATTTGTGGATGGGAAGTTTGCGAGTCTGGGAGCGCTGACCGAGAAATATGGGTTGCCCCAAGGGAATGCATTCAGGTACATGCAATTGAGGGCTTTTGCGAGGCAGCAGGTGAGGGAATTCCCGCAGCTCCCGACACAAGAGGTGCAGGACAGAGTCATCTCAAAGAAATGGGTGGGGGACGGTAAGGTGTCGGATATATATAGGGAAATGAGAGACGAAGGGGAGACTATGATGGACGAACTAAAAGGGAAATGGGAAGAAGAGCTAGGGGAGGAGATTGAGGAGGGGATGTGGGCAGATGCCCTAAACAGGGTAAACTCGTCGTCCTCGTGCGCCAGGCTAAGCCTGATTCAGTTTAAGGTATTACACAGGGCACATATGACTGGAACACGGCTCAGTAAATTTTTTGGGGTGGAGGATAGGTGTGCGAGGTGCTCGAGAAGCCCAGCGAATCATACCCATATGTTTTGGTCATGCCCGGCACTACAGGGGTTTTGGATGGGGGTGACAAAGGTGCTTTCGAAAGTAGTAGGAGTCCGGGTCGAACCAAGCTGGGGGTTGGCTATATTTGGGGTTGCACAAGAGCCGGGAGTGCAGGAGGCGAAAGAGGCCGATGTTTTGGCCTTTGCGTCCCTAGTAGCCCGGCGCAGAATATTGCTAATGTGGAAAGAAGCCAAGCCCCCGGGGGTGGAGACCTGGATAAATGATATGGCGGGGTTCATAAAGTTAGAGCGGATTAAGTTCGTCCTAAGGGGGTCGGCTCAAGGGTTTACTAGGCGGTGGCAACCGTTCGTCGAATATCTTGCGGAAAGATAGATAGGGGAGAACAAAGAAGGCAGCAGCAGCGGCCCAGGACTTGGGGGGGGGGGGGGGGAGGGTTGGGGGGGGATTGGGGGGGGGGGGGGTGTGGCCTGAGACAAGGCAGTTGCCAATTCGGGCTAGTTTTTATTTTTTGTTATTTAATAGTTATTTATTTGTTGTTGTTTTTGTTTAAATTTAAAAAAGGTCATTATTATCTGTATTGTTACAATGTTGTGTAAAGGATGCACAATGTACTGTGTTGGTTGACCAAAAATTTTCAATAAAATATTATTTAAAAAAAAAAAAAAATTATGTCCCTAGATCTAGGTAAAAAAGCTAACGTCGCCAGATGACCATAGGCTGCCTTTCCCTTAGAGGGGGGAGAGCTGACTGGTGGTGGTTTATCCCAAGGATCACCAGACCTCAGGCAAAAGGGAAGGTTCAGAAGATGGGCCTTCATGAATAACCTCAGCCAATACAAGAATTGAACCCGCGCTGCTGGCCTTGCTCTGTATCAAGAATCAGCTGTCTGCTGGTAAAGTGATTTACCTGGCCATCCAGCTGGTTCGTGATGCAGAGCAAGACAAGCAGTGCGGATTCAATTTCCGTACCAGCTGAGGTTATTCATGATCATCCTTGACCCTCGTCTGAGGTGTGGTTATCCTCAGGTTAAATCACCACTCGTCAACTCTCCCCCTCATCTGGGGCTATGGCGACTTTACCTCCTAGATTTACCATCCACCTACATAACTTATAATTAATGACGAGCAAGGGCCCCAGAACAGACCTTGTATAACTCCAATACACATTCTGCTGAAAGCGATAGTGAATGACTCTCAGAAATCGTAATAGACATTTGGGAACTGATGGTATATCCATCCTTTTAGCTTGCGTCAGTCCTAGCACAGAGGTAATGAAAACATTTTATTTTAAAAAGGAATAAAAAGAGGCAGAAACTCGATTTTTCTTGTAGCTAGGCTTCTTTGGCTTGTACCTAAACTGAGGCAACACCTAATTATGGTTCCTGTAGCTCCATAATTTGCTTCGTTTGGCAAGTGCACTAAGCTCCAACTCTCATTTCCAAAACAGAAATTCTGTATTATACCGAACCAAGAATTTAATTGAGAAGTGCCGAAGCTGAAGGTGGAATTGTTGATTTCTCACGGGGCCTCATTATGAAATACAGGTAATCCGGAACCAATCTATAATAGACCTTTTCAGCCAAATAAAAGGCAGGAGGCAGTAAGGGTAAAGGTCAAGGTGGCCCCGAGGTGTTTTATTTCCTTTGTACACATACAAAATAAGTAAAGAATTTAATCTCAAAAATGCTGCAGGAATTGGCAATTCAGCCATTCAGCAAACACAAGAATTACAGATACTATTGCAGTTATTTCAGCTCCAGAAAAACAAATGCATGAACATTAGGTTGTCAATACACCCATTTCCAAAATAAATTAAAATCTAAGAATAAGGTGTGGAACAGGGACATTTGCAGACAAATAAAACTAGAATAGAAATGATACAAAGGAGGATTTATATTTTTTCTCCCTTCGAGAAACTGAAATCAAACTCATACATAAGTTACATCGGGCATCTTGAAGAAAGAATCATGAAAGTGAAAAGAAACTGGCGAAGACCAACGAATGCTGGTGGCATGTCACAAATAATGGGCTGGTTTAACACAGGGCTAAATTGCTGGCTTTGAAAGCAGACCAAGGCATGCCAGCAGCACGGTTCAATTCCCGTACCAGCCTTCCCAAACAGGCGCCAGAATGTGGTGACTAGGGGCTTTTCACAGTTAACTTAATTTGAAGCCTACTTGTGACAATCAGCTATTTTCATTTCATTTCATTTTCAATACGAATTTAAGACTTTTCTGGGATCTAAAGTCCATGGCACGCCTCAAAGGTAACAGACTTCCAAAGACTCACAGATAAAGCCTGACTTGTTCAACTCTTTATGGCTCAATGGATTCATAAAATGGTATTAAGTCCAACGCCGGCATCTCCACATCATTAATACTGTTAACATGGGTCAAGCACAATGCACTGTGCCACTGGGTAGACAACACGCTTTTCCCAAGTCAGCTGATAATTCTGGATCCAAATAGAGGGGGCAGCTGGTCCTCGAGGGGCAATCAAGATAACTAGTCACCCTTCAACTCAGTACCAACTACATTCCAGCAGCAGAATCGAAGGCAGAGGTGGGAGGGCACTCTGATATAATTTGCTCACCATGATTCAATGACAACAAGCTACAAGAATCAGAATGTGTGATGCATTGGCCAAGAACTTACAATACAATTCTTGCAGCCAAAGATAAGCAGCATTGAAGACAATGCAAGGAGTGATGAAAGGCCAATTTATAAATCTATTTCATGTGTGCTGAGACGCCACTGTCATTTTATTGGACTAGTGATTCCTCTTCAAAGGCCAGGTGGTTTGCAAAGGAATGGGCTCTGGAATTAAAAAATATTCCAGAAAGATTAAAATTTGTGCAGCTGTGTTGTTAATAAATCAGTTTTAAACTCAAGACAAGCCTCCATCTGGTTAGATGCCACTCAATTAAAAAATTAAACTGCTTCTCTATGAAAAACAATATTTCCAATTTTACAAACCTGTGAACTCCTCACGGCACACACACGTGTACCCGCCCTCTCTGCGATTGCACACTCCAGAATTCTGGCAGGGATTTGAATAGCAAAGATTGATCTCTGTTTCGCAGTAATCTCCAGTAAATCCTGGTGGGCAGCGACAGCGGAGACCTGTGATGGGATGAATGGGCCGGAAGAGCATGGACTCCGAAGCGATGAATGCAGATGAGCTGTCAAATTTCAACACCGAGATACATTTCATGTAGTTTTCACAGGGCTCCCGCAGGCAGACATTATCATCAAATGGGAGGACCTCCAGCATGGAAACCGAGGTTAGCAGCATTCGGCTCATATACAGCTGTTCCTGAAGCTCCTTGGAGGAGAAGAACTGGCTCTGGCTCCCACCTGGAACCAGAGCAGAAAAACTCACGTTCAGAATGCTGCCGCTGACATCAGTGTCATTCTGGATGTTGAAAACAAAGATATCCTCCTTGGAGGCAGACAAGGCTGCCGCCAGACCCTCCACAAAGCGATTCAGCAAAGGAGACAGGAAACGTTCCTGTGACATGTTCTCCAGGCGCACCGTGATACTATTGGACAGCATCTCCTCTGTAATGACAATTACTCTCAGCACACACTGTGCTGTCACGCTGTGAATCCCATCTGGAAAAAGATCAAAATAACTCAATCAACACATGGAATGAACAAGTGTGATTACTGTTTCAGCTTTTTATCCCAAAGAATGGCTTCCATTGGTTACACGTAACATCTACTTTCAGAACAGAAAAGCTTATGTAGCAAATGTATTGTGCTAATTGGAATTTTGGAGAAAATGAAATAGATCATTTAAGACATTTTAATGATTTAAAATATCCAACCTTCTTCATTTAGCATTTGTCTAAACCAAACCAATTGCACATCATGTGCATAATGTACACCAATTCTTTTCAGTTATTATTCAATAAGGAGGGAGCACGACAGAACATAGGATTTTACTTCAATCAATATTCAGAGATGGAAAAAAAAGAAATATTTTGCATTTATTTAGTGCCTTTCACAACGTAAAGACATCCCAAGCACAGTATAATGCAGTCATTCTTGAAATGTAGAGCAACACAGCAGCCAGTCTGTGTAAAGCAAGATTCCACAAAGCAATCAGATTATAATAAGTTTTATGATTACATTAGTTAAGGGATAAATGTTGGCCTGAACACTCAGAATTCAACTGTTGTTCTTCAACTGGGGCCATAGGAGCCAGAGGATATTTTATGGTTACCTCGCAAAAAGGAAGATGGTTATGGTTGTTGGAGATCAATCATCTCAGTCCCAGGAAATCACTGCAATAGTTCCTTAGGGAGTGTCCTAGGTCCAACCATCTTCAGCTGCTTCATCAATGACCTTCCTTCCATCATAAGATCAGAAGTGGGGATGTTCACTGATGATTGCACAATGTTCAACACCATTTGAGACTCCTCAGATAGTGAAGCAGTCCATATCCATATGCAACAAGATTGGGATAACATTCAGGCTTGGGCTGTTAAGTAGCAAGTAACATTCGAGCCACACAAGTGCCAGGTTCTGACTACCTCCAACAATAGAACGTAACCATCTTCCTTGACATTCAATGGCATCACCATCACTAAATCCCCACATCAACATCGAGTTCCCATTGATCAGATATTGAACTGGATCAGCCATATAAATACTGTGGCTACAAGTGCAGATCAGAGGTTAGGAATTCTGCAGCGTACAACTCACCTCCTGTCTCCGCAAAGCCTGTCCATCATCTACAAGACATAAATCAGGAGTATGATGGAATACTCTGCGCATTGCTGCGGATCTGGAGTCACCTGTCGACCAAGCCAGGTAAGGCTGGCAGATTTCCTTCCCTTAACAACACTCAAGAAGCTCAATATAATCCAGCACAAAGCAGCTTGCTTGTCTGGCACCCTATCCACCACCAAAAGGGCAGCAGCATGTTCCATCTAAGATGCATTGCAGCAACTTACCACAGCTCCTTTGATAGCACCTTCCAAACCCACAACCTCTGCCACCTAAAAGGAACAGGCAGCAGATGCATGGGAACATCACCACCTGCAAGATCCCCTCCAAACCACTCACCAGCCTGGCTTAGTGATGGAACGATGATACAGTTGTCATTGGGTCAAAATCCGGAGATTCCCTTCCGAACAGCACTGTGGGTACCAACACCACATGTACTGTCGGGGTTCAGGATGGCAGCTCGCCATCACCTTCTCAAGGGAAATTAGGGATGGGCAAAAAATGCTGACCTAGCCAGCAATGCCCATATCCAGATGAAAGAATAAATGAAGTAAAACTGGAGTGGGCAAATGGGGCCTCAGTTTAACCCCTCATCTGAACGACGGTATGTCACAGTCCAGCACTCCCTCAATGCCGCACTGGAGTGTTGGTCAAGATTTTGTGAATCATTAACTCAGGACAGCTTAAAAAGGACACTAGATATACAGAATGGAATAGCAATTTCTGCTAAGACAGTGAAGAAGTGTGAGACTGGACCAGTTGTGTCAAGCGGTCTATTTCTAAGCTCTAAACTCTATGTAATATGAAGGACAGAGTTGATTCCATTGCCATAACAATGGCCACCTCGTATGTTTGTCCGTTTTAAATGTCCTTGCCAACCTCTGCATTTTGTCTGCCATCACAAGCCTGTGTTATTCAATCCTAGAGAGTTTTTTTCTTTATCCTTTCAATAAATGTGAGCATCGCTGGTAAGGCTGGCATGTGTTGCCCATCCCGAATCACCCTTGCATTGAGTGGCTTGCTAGGCCATTTCAGAAGGCAGTTAAGAGTCAATCACATTGCTATGGGTCTGGAATCACATGTAGACCAAACCAGGAAAGGATGGCAGATTTCCTTCCCTCAATGACATTAGTGAACCAGATGAGTTTTGCAACAATTAATGATAGATTCACAGTCACCATTACTGAGACTAACTTTCAATTCCAGATCTAGGAATTGAATTTAAATTCCACCAGGTGCTGTGGTAGGATTTGAATCCAATCCTCAGAGCATTAGTCTGGGCCTCAGAATTACTAGTCCAGTGATATTACCACTGCACCATCATCTCCCCGTGAGATGTGGGACAGAGAGTGAGATGAATAAAAAGGTTTTGAGGTGTGGGAGGCAGCCCACTATATTGATCTCACACAAGGTATGGTAGCACAGTGGCTAGCACTGTTGCTTCACACACTAAGGACCCGGGTTCGATTCCCGGCTTGGGTCACAGTCTGTATAGAACAACAAAGAACAAAGAAATGTACAGCACAGGAACAGGCCCTTCGGCCCTCCAAGCCCGTACCGACCATGCTGCCCGGGTCGGCACGTTCTGCATGTTCACCCTGTGTCTGCGTGGGTTTCTTCCGGGTGCTCTGGTTTCCTCCCAAAGTCCAAAGATGTGCGGGTTAGGTGGATTGGTCACACTAAATTGCCCCGTAGTGGTGGGGTTGCTGGGTTATGGGGATAGGGTGGAGGTGTGGGCTTAGGTAGGATGCAGACATTAGGATATGGCCGTGAGATTCAGAAGGGGACGTCAGCGACATTCCAGCAAGTTCAGAGACAACTGGAGGAGCCCCAAAGGCTACAGGCACAGGAGATGGCACCGGCAATGCGTGGCATCAGGTCCAACACTGCTAGGGTGGGGACCACAGTGGAGTGCCTGGAGCACGACATCAGCAGCTGGAGTGCTAGTGTCCAAGGCATTGCTCAGTCAGTGACGGTCATGGCTGAGAGCCTCAACTACATGTCCCGGTCGCTGGGGCTTGTGTCCTCAATGGAGGTGGACCTTGCCGAGGCACTGCAGAGCATGTCCCAGTCTCAGGTAGGCATTGCCGAGGCACTCCAGAGCATGTCCCAATCGCTGAGGAACGTGTCCCAGACACAGGTGGACATTGGCGAGATACTGCAGAGCATTGCACGGTCACAGACAGGCATCGCTGAGGGCGTTGACACTATGGTTCAGACAATGGGGAGCCGCCAGGGCTGGCAGAGCCAGATGACGAAGGGGCCTCTGGTGCTCACTTCGGAGCTATGGACTACTCACATTACTAACGTTGCCAATTCCCTATTAGCAATAGTCTTCAGCTGTCAGTGGGAGTTAAAGTGACCGTCACCATATTACCATGGATGGGGCCCTGTCCTGGAGGTGTTCGGTGGGACAGACAGGCAGTTGTTGAAGTTACCCCTGGTATGGATAGACACAATTTGGGGGTGGCATGTTGGACCCATGGGTGCTGAGACCCTCGCACTCCCGGCCGGGCCCATCCACTCCTGGGGGCTCCCCCATCCACCCCGAGCACTGGGGCAGCAGCTCCGGTGCACTAGCCTCAAGTTTTTAAATGGGCGTGTTAAAGGGCACCCTCGTGACATTTTGCTGGGGAGCCGGTTAAATAGGGGGGTCCTTCCGTTATTGGGGTGGAGATTGGCCTTAATTGGTTAATATTGCTTTCTCGCCACATTGCGGCGAGATGCGGATCTCGCAACGGGAGCAGGCTGGTTAGATCGGAAAACGATCGCCACCCGGCACGGTTCCCAATTTTGGCCTCTCCCGCGATCTAACTGGCTCGCTCGGATTCTCACCCAGCGTGACGCGCCCATATATTCTTGTTCTCGGTCTAAATCTGGCAAACGAACACACATTGACATTTTTGTTCAAACATAGTTCTAAAGTTTCACCACTGTCCAAACAGATTACTGAAAACAGATGGTGCTGCCTACAGTCAACTTGTGATTCATTGTGTCATGATTGGGCTCAGTTTTTTTAAGGTTTCCCAAATTTTAACTGCTCAAAAGTGAAGTAAGCACATGTTGCAAAATGAAGATGAAATACAATGCTCAAACCTAAAGGGTTTAAATATCTTGGTGACTGAAACTGAATGCAGTACTCCAGCACTACACTGTTTGAGCATGAATTCATGTGGCTTATTTTCTATTGTTTTTGACAATCCAGCTCAGTTGTCCTGTATGTTTACAGATTGCTGCTCAAGAGAGATCCACTACATTGTGCACAGGTCTCTTGGAATCTCTTTAAACTTAATCCAAACGCAGATCTGGCTACATCGATTTTTAACCTAACCCACCAGTCAGGAAAGTGATGACAATGAATGTTGAAAATGATGTTATTGAGCGAGTACTTTGTTCACATTCCAAGCAATCTCACGGGATTGCCACTTAGTGAGTTAGGTTAAAGTTACCCCCATAAAGTATTTGCATAATGGAACTGAATGAGTACATCATTCAGCCCATTTTCATGCTGGTAATATTCCACGAATGCCAGTTCCTGGCATGTTCTGGACATTCTGGCATGTTCTCGGGGCAGCACGGTTGCACAGTGGTTAGCACTGCTGCCTCACAGCACCAGGGACCCGGGTTCGATTCAGACCTCAAGTGACTGCGTGGAGTCTGCACGTTCTCTCCGTGTCTGTGTGGGTTGCCACCGGGTGCTGTGGTTTCCTCCCACAATCCCAAGATGTGCAGATTAGGTGAATTGGCCATGCTAAATTACCCCCAAGTGTCCAATGGTTAGGTAGGGTTACAGGGATAGGATGGGGATTGGGTTTGTGTAGGGTGGTCTTTCAAATGGTCGGTGCAGACTTGATGAGCCAAATGGCTGCCTTCTCCACTGTAGGGATTCTATGATTAAATAGGGGAAGAGATCTAGCACACTATGTCTCTACAGAGTTTTTGCAAGAAGTGAATTCTTGCAGGAGTCAAAAGGCTGTGAACGGGAAGCTACTTGTGAAACAAGGCAAGAGCATTTAAATAAGATGGAGTGACGTTAGAATGTTTTCCAACAATATTTTGCAGCGATAACACTGGACAAATGTCTACTGTGAAGAAATTTAAGCTTGGCACTCGGCAGTTGTGGAATCTGTGCTTTCCAATCGGCAGATCTGCAAATTCTACTTCGCTTGAGCAGGTTTTGTTTATAATGAGATTATTAAGAGAAACAGGGCTGCACTTTGTCGAATGGAGATGGTTTCAGCTGCTAAGAAATAGCTGCCAAAATATGAGTTCCATTATGGACCCAACTATTTACCAGAATTTCCTGCCCCCAATTTCAGAGAAAGCGGTGAATCAAAGGTGGGAGGAAATCCCACCTGGCATATGCCCATAATGTGCTAATTTGCCCAATCCAGAATAGCATCAAGAATGTCCAAAAGGCACAACATTCATCTCACCAGGAAGCAACAGGCAGACAAGGAAGATCTGCTCCAAAATGTTCTGATATTTTAGTTTTGATTCACATGGAAGACGGACTTGCTTACATCTTGATGTATGCTGCCTCCAAGAAAGACAATAAAAAGTAACTTAAATATGTCATAAAATGTATCTGTTGATTTATGATGGAAGGCTACCCTCCGCTCACCAGGCAGAATATTACAGCAGTTGATATAGAAATATCCTCATGCATTCACAAGCACTTGGGAGTCTCTTTATTATTAAATATTTAAAAATCCATTATTCATTTCAATTTTACCTAAACATGGTGAGGCACACAGTTGTGGTTAAATGAAAAAAAGTGATTGCTGTAACAAAAGTCAAAAGTCACTGAGCAGCTGTGAGGAAAAAGTAAATCCAGAAAATCTAGGACATAGAAGGATGTCTTGCAGCAACTCTATTAAAGGTATCGTCCATAAATTGGATCTGTCTCACGTTATCCTGTCTACCCGGGCTAATGCGTTACTTCCACTACCATTGTGAGTGGACCAGTAATAGGCCTGCACTGGTCAGCTTTCAGCAGTGAATCAATACCCCTGTGTACTGTGCCGCTACACAACTGATAGAATCATCCAGAATCTGCCCTTTTGTGTTTACAATGCAATCATGCACTGCAATACTGATTTCCCTCAAAATAAATTAAAGTAAAAGCTGCTGAGAAAGAAACAGTCAGCCAATCTCCACTTTTGACAAAAGTCAGCCAATTATCATCGGTCCTGCTGATTTCACACTACTCGTGGGGAAATCTTTCAATTTCTGCTAAGAGCAACAGGATTTATCACAGGTTGTCACAGTATGACAAATCACTTGCCTTATGTACATTGTACGAGACAATTTCTACTGGATTCACCTCAATAAAACAAAAGCAGAAACTGAGTCGTGCTGATGTGTAGTGGCACAAGGAGGACAGAGCATCTGGTGCTACCTGCCACCTCACAGGAAAAAAAGGATAAATACAGAAAATACTGGAAATAATCAGATCTGGCAGAATTTGTGGAGATAAACAAAGTTAATGGGCTGAGTTTTGCAGATGGCGGGGTCTCTCCACCGCCATCTGAAGACTCCATGTGCCCCGCAACCATCTCATGCTCGAGTGAGTGTTCGGTGGCTGGAGGCAGGTCTTCTGCCCTGCACTCAGAGTCTTGCCTTAGAGAGCAGCCAGCCAACCTTCGCCCGGCAATTCTCCAGTCCCTACAGTGACAAAAGCTGCAATGTATTGAAGAGGAATTGCATTAGGACACGAGATTAAAGTCCAGGTTACAGAGGTTGAAGTAAGTTCAAGGGAGCCCAGGGTCAAGGAGGGTCGGGAAGGTCTGCAGGAGACACAAAGGGGGCAGTGTGCCAGCCTAATAATTGAAGCTGGAATGGGAAACGGCCCTTAAGTGCCCTATAATTGGCCATTTAAGGGCACCAATTGGGTCAAGGGCGGGCTTCCCGGCCGAGGCCTTGCCTCTGTCTGGAAGCAGGGGGAGGCGGGCGGGGGGGGGGGGTTCATTTTGAGCTAATTTTTGGTCATGAGGTAAGAGGACCACCTAAATTGATTAAGGAAAAATTGGTGGGTGAGAAATCAGAAATTATTAGATTACGTGTCAAATTTTAGGGAACGATTAAATAGAGCAGGTGAATTGGCTAGACAACATTTGAAAGTTGCACAAAATGTGATGAAACGGGTAGCGGACAAAAAATCCAAAGTTCGTAGTTTTGCCAATGGGAATAAAGTTTTAGTGTTGTTACCAGTGGTAGGGGAGCCTTTAAAAGCTAGGTTTTGTGGACCGTATCAGATTGAAAGGAAATCAAGTGAGGTGAATTATGTGGTAAAAACACCAGATAGAAGGAAGACTCACCGAGTGTGTCATGTGAATATGCTTAAAAGGTACTTTGAAAGGGAAGGAGAGAAAAAGGAGGTTTTAATGATTCTAACTCAAAGTGACAAACCAAATCCAGATGACTGTGAATTTGACATACCTCAAATTAAATTGGAAAATGAGGATGTTCTTAAAAATTGGGATGAATTGTTAAGTTACCTTCCAGAGGAAAAACAAACTGACCTGAAAGAGTTATTGATATCACATGGGCAAGTCTGTAGAGATAAATTGGGAAGTACTAAAATGGCTATTGTTATAACCTGCCTACTGACGATTGGCTGGGGACTAATGACTATCCCACAATCCTATGGGAGTATGAACTTCCCCAATGAGGGGGGCGGAGAAACTCCTACTATAAATAAGCTGGCCAGTCCAGGAACCAGGAGGAAGGAGAAGGTAGCAAGGGAAGTTACTGCTACTGCTATGTATATATTGTTACAGTAAATAAACTTTATTATTTTGTATCCTTAAAACTCGTGCTGGATTCTTCGGGGCCCTTACAAAACTGGCGACGAGGATGGGATTGTCTCAGCATCGTCCGATTCGGCAGTTTGCGCCCGGTGACCCAGTATTCGTGCGGAATTTTGCTGGTGGTGCCCAATGGGTTCCTGGGGTAATCTTTCGCCAAACGGGCCCTATATCGTACCAAGTGCAAGCCCAGGGTAGTCTCCAGCGAAAACATGTAGACCACGTCCGGTCCAGAAGATCATCCCCGCAAAAGATCCCCCGCCCCCGGAGCTCAATTCAACAGCGGCAAAGACCAGAAACAAGGGAAGGTAGTCCTCCAAATCTTCCACTGGTGCCTCACTCAAAGCCTGCGCAGGTCATGACGGGACCGAATGGGGACAGAGACGCTGACATGACGGAGGCAGCAGACTCTGACTCCGAGATGGAGACACAGGATGAATCAGAGGGGGAATCCTCGGGTCCACAGGCCGTGGATGTACAACCGCGCCGTTCATCACGGAAGCGCCGGTCTCCGTCTCGTTATACGCCGCCTGATCCAGCGCCGCGTGCAAATGGCGTCCGGCCTGCGGCCAAACGAGTTTGACGCCTTCCTTCGCCAGGGCCTACGGTGGATTCCTTGGACTTTGGGGGGGGAGGGATGTTATAACCTGCCTACTGACGATTGGCTGGGGACTAATGACTATCCCACAATCCTATGGGAGTATGAACTTCCCCAATGAGGGGGGCGGAGAAACTCCTACTATAAATAAGCTGGCCAGTCCAGGAACCAGGAGGAAGGAGAAGGTAGCAAAGGAAGTTACTGCTACTGCTATGTATATATTGTTATAGTAAATAAACGTTATTATTTTGTATCCTTAAAACTCGTGCTGGATTCTTCGGGGCCCTTACAAAAGCTATACATGATGTAGATGTGGGAAATGCTGTTCCAATCAAACAACATCCATATTGACTTAACCCTTTAAAATTGGCACAGGTTAACAGAGAGATTGAGAGTATGCTGAAGAATGGCATAATTGAAGTGGGTTGCAGCCAATGGAGCTCACCCATAGTGATGGTACCTAAACCAGACGGTACCCAACAGTTGTGTGTGGACTATCGAAAGGTGAATGCAGTTACAAGAACGGACTCTCATCCTGTCTCACCATTGAAGGATTGCATGGAGAAAGTGGGACAATCTGCTTTTATTTCCAACTTCCAGACATGGAAAGAACATTTAAACCATCGTATGGAGTTCTTCGATCGGCTTCAGGTGGCGGGTTTGGTGATGAACCTAGCCGAAAGTGAATTTGGAGAAGCCTGAATCACTTTCCTTGCGGAGTTTCCGATACCCTCAAGACGAAGGGAAATAATACGATCTCCTAGCATGGATGAATTTGATCGAACAGTTGTGCAAAAGATTTGTGGCGTGATTACTCCACTGATGGAACTGCTGAAGAAACGTTAAAAATTTCAATGGACAGCGGACTTTCAACAGGCATTTGACTGCCTGAAAGCTGTGAACACCAATGTTCCTGTATTGGAGAATTGCAAGGGACTCTGTGGTCAGATTGAACAAAAGTATCTGATTCTAAAGAGAAATGCCGAGTAGAGGAATGGATGGATAGTGCAGAGACTTTGTTCAAAGAGACTGTCAATCGAGAATGATTTCGGTTGCAGGAAGAAGAACAAAGAAAAATGGACTATATTCTACCTGTTTGCAGGAGTTTGTTTTTTAAATGTAAAGGCATATTTACTGCGTACATTTCTTAGTGGATGGTGCAAAAGTGAAAAATGAAACCATCTTGAAGTTGATGGGTTTTTTTTCTTGGAGGGAGGTGTCATGTGAGGGTACCTTTAAGACATGGATGTTTAAGCAATGTACCTTTAAGAAAACAGTGATGTCAGAGAGTGGGTGGGGCTGAGCTCAGGTCAGCCATTTTGCAGTTCAGTTTTGCAGTTGGAAAAAGCAGTGTGTGTGTGTGTCCAGAGAGCTGCAGGAAGAAAGCAAGGTGCTGGAGCTGAAGTCAACCAAGCTAATATATCTCTGCCAGTCTGCAGAAAAAATATATATCCTTTAACCTGATGTGATACTGTTTAAAGGTGTTAAGTCTCTTGGAAGTTTGAAGGAACATTTTAAGGAGTTATTTACTGTTGCAATATTTTCTGAGTTATCTTTGAAGTAAGGGGTGTTAAGAGATCCAATGTTTATTTAAGATGTTAAGTTGAGTTCATGGAAAAAACAGTGTTTTGTGTTTAAAAACCCACGTGTCATAGAACATAGAACAATACAGCGCAGTACAGGCCCTTCGGCCCACTATGTTGCACCGAAACAAAAGCCATCTAACCTACACTATGCCATTATCATCCATATGTTTATCCAATAAACTTTTAAATGCCCTCAATGTTGGCGAGTTCACTACTGTAGCAGGTAGGGCATTCCATGGCCTCACTACTCTTTGCGTAAAGAACCTACCTCTGACCTCTGTCCTATATCGATTACCCCTCAGTTTAAAGTTATGTCCCCTCGTGCCAGCCATATCCATCCGCGGGAGAAGGCTCTCACTGTCCACCCTATCCAACCCCCTGATCATTTTGTATGCCTCTATTAAGTCTCCTCTTAACCTTCTTCTCTCCAACGAAAACAACCTCAAGTCCATCAGCCTTTCCTCATAAGATTTTCCCTCCATACCAGGCAACATCCTGGTAAATCTCCTCTGCACCCGCTCCAAAGCCTCCACGTCCTTCCTATAATGCGGTGACCAGAACTGTACACAATACTCCAAATGCGGCCGTACCAGAGTTCTGTACAGCTGCAACATGACCTCCCGACTCCGGAACTCAATCCCTCTACCAATAAAGGCCAACACTCCATAGGCCTTCTTCACAACCCTATCAACCTGGGTGGCAACTTTCAGGGATCTATGTACATGGACACCTAGATCCCTCTGCTCATCCACACTTTCAAGAACTTTACCATTAGCCAAATATTCCGCATTCCTGTTATTCCTTCCAAAGTGAATCACCTCACACTTCCCTACATTAAACTCCATTTGCCACCTCTCAGCCCAGCTCTGCAGCTTATCTATATCCCTCTGTAACCTGCTACATCCTTCCACACTATCGACAACACCACCGACTTTAGTATCGTCTGCAAATTTACTCACCCTTCTACGCCTTCCTCTAGGTCATTGATAAAAATGACAAACAGCAACGGCCCCAGAACAGATCCTTGTGGTACTCCACTTGTGACTGTACTCCATTCTGAACATTTCCCATCAACCACCACCCTCTGTCTTCTTTCAGCTAGCCAATTTCTGATCCACATCTCTAAATCACCCTCAATCCCCAGCCTCCGTATTTTTAGCAATAGCCTACCGTGGGGAACCTTATCAAACGCTTTACTGAAATCCATATACACCACATCAACTGCTCTACCCTCGTCTACCTGTTCAGTCACCTTCTCAAAGAACTCAATAAGGTTTGTGAGGCATGACCTACCCTTCACAAAGCCATGCTGACTATCCCTGATCATATTATTCCTATCTAGATGATTATAAATCTTGTCTCTTATAATCCCCTCCAAGACTTTACCCACTACAGACGTGAGGCTCACCGGTCTATAGTTGCCGGGGTTGTCTCTGCTCCCCTTTTTGAACAAAGGGACCACATTTGCTGTCCTCCAGTCCTCTGGCACTATTCCTGTAGCCAATGATGACATAAAAATCAAAGCCAAAGGTCCAGCAATCTCTTCCCTGGCCTCCCAGAGAATCCTAGGATAAATCCCATCAGGTCCCGGGGACTTATCTATTTTCAGCCTGTCCAGAATTGCCAACACCTCTTCCCTACGTACCTCAATGCCATCTATTCTATTAGCCTGGGGCTCAGCATTCTCCTCCACAACATTATCTTTTTCCTGAGTGAATACTGACGAAAAATATTCATTTAGTATCTCGCCTATCTCTTCAGACTCCACACACAATTTCCCATCCCTGACCTTGACTGGTCCTACTCTTTCCCTAGTCATTCGCTTATTCCTGACATACCTATAGAAAGCCTTTGGGTTTTCCTTGATCCTTCCTGCCAAATACTTCTCATGTCCCCTCCTTGCTCGTCTTAGCTCTCTCTTTAGATCCTTCCTCGCTACCTTGTAACTATCCATCGCCCCAACCGAAACTTCACACCTCATCTTCACATAGGCCTCCTTCTTCCTCTTAACAAGAGATTCCACTTCCTTGGTAAACCACGGTTCCCTCGCTCGACGCCTTCCTCCCTGTCTGACCGGTACATACTTATCAAGAACACGCAGTAGCTGATCCTTGAACAAGCCCCACTTATCCAGTGTGCCCAACACTTGCAGCCTACTTCTCCACCTTATCCCCCCCCCCCCAAGTCACGTCTAATGGCATCATAATTGCCCTTCCCCCAGCTATAACTCTTGCCCTGCGGTGTATACTTATCCCTTTCCATCATTAACGTAAACGTCACCAAATTGTGGTCACTGTCCCCAAAGTGCTCTCCTACCTCCAAATCCAACACCTGGCCTGGTTCATTACCCAAAACCAAATCCAACGTGGCCTCGCCCCTTGTTGGCCTGTCAACATATTGTTTCAGGAAACCTTCCTGCACACACTGTACAAAAAACGACCCATCTATTGTACTCGAACTATATCTTTTCCAGTCAATATTTGGAAAGTTAAAGTCTCCCATAATAACTACCCTGTTACTTTCGCTCATATCCAGAATCATCTTCGCCATCCTTTCCTCTACATCCCTAGAACTATTAGGAGGCCTATAAAAAACTCCCAACAGGGTGACCTCTCCTTTCCTGTTTCTAACTTCAGCCCATACTACCTCGGAAGAAGAGTCCCCATCTAGCATCCTCTCCGCCACCGTAATACTGCTCTTGACTAGCAGTGCCACACCTCCCCCTCTTTTGCCTCCTTCTCTGAGCTTACTAAAACACCTAAACCCCGGAACCTGCAACATCCATTCCTGTCCCTGCTCTATCCATGTCTCCGAAATGGCCACAACATCGAAGTCCCAGGTACCAACCCATGCTGCCAGTTCCCCTACCTTGTTTCGTATACTCCTGGCATTGAAGTAGACACACTTCAAACCACCTACCTGAACACTGGCCCCCTCCTGCGACGTCAAATCTGTGCTCCTGACCTCTATACTCTCATTCTCCCTTACCCTAAAACTACAATCCAGGTTCCCATGCCCCTGCTGCATTAGTTTAAACCCCCCCAAAGAGCACGAACAAATCTCCCCCCCAGGATATTTGTGCCCCTCAGGTTCAGATGTAGACCATCCTGTCTGTAGCGGTCCCACCTTCCCCAGAAAGAGCCCCAGTTATCCAGAAATCTGAATCCCTCCCGCCTGCACCATCCCTGTAGCCACGTGTTTAAATGCTCTCTCTCCCTATTCCTCATCTCACTATCACGTGGCACGGGCAACAACCCAGAGATAACAACTCTGTTTGTTCTAGTTCTGAGCTTCCATCCTAGCTCCCTGAAAGCCTGCCTGACATCCTTGTCCCCTTTCCTACCTATGTCGTTAGTGCCAATGTGGACCACGACTTGGGGCTGCTCCCCCTCCCCCCGAAGGACCCGGAAAACACGATCCGAGACATCACGTACCCTTGCACCTGGGAGGCAACATACCAAACGTGAGTCTCTCACGCTCCCACAAAATCTCCTATCTGTGCCCCTGATTATAGAGTCCCCAATTACTAATGCTCTGCTCCTCTCCCCCCTTCCCTTCTGAGCAACAGGGACAGACTCCGTGCCAGAGGCCCGTACCCCATGGCTTACCCCTGGTAAGTCGTCCCCCCCACAAGTATCCAAAGCGGTATATTTGTTTCTCAGGGGAACGACCGCAGGGGATCCCTGCACTGACTGCTTTTTCCCAGTCCCTCTTACAGTTACCCACCTATCTCCAATCTTTGGTGTAACTAATTCCCTGAAGCTGCTATCTATGACCCCATAATTGTAATCCCACATCTAGGGAAAAGGCCATGTGCTAGGAAAAGCAACAAATCCATTAAAGGGAGAGCTCCTTGATACATTTTGGGGTTCTGAAAACGCCTCGCCCATAACAACCTGAACTTCCCTGGGAGGCGACGGCTCACCAGGTGCACGCCTTGGGAGGCCAGTAGGGCTTCGTGCCTTTCTGCTGTCATGCCAGCAAGAATAGATTTTCTGAATGATGGGGTGATTCAGGAGTAGATAATGATGTTAATGGTTTGAAATGATGCAAGCACACCCCATCACTGACCGGGCTGTTTACATTGATATTTTCTGCTCCCGTCACCGAGCCTGCCCGACGCAATCGTGAGTGCAAGATTCCAGCCAGTGACATTAGCAGTCAGATGCTCGATACTTAGTTCATACAACTAAGGAATTAGTTTTGTCTAAACTCATAAGAGATGTACCTACCGTATATCTTATCCTATTATATAGTCTAATAAAGTATTTTTGAAAATGCCTGTCCAAGTCAGACCGAAGTTACTCATGAGTAAAGGGAAACCTTTTCACTTCAGGAAAGACCATGACATAACCCACAAAACCGTTAACTCTGTTTCCCTCTGCACAGATGCTGTCTGTGTCTCACAAATGCGGAGTATTTCCAGCATTTTGGGGTTTTATTTCAGATTTCCAGCATACGCAGTATTTTTCTTTTGTTTGAGGGGAAAAAGGGATATGGTGATAGTGCAGGGGCTGGTTTAGCACACTGGGCTAAATCGCTGGCTTTTAAAGCAGACCAAGGCAAGCCAGCAGCACGGTTCAATTCCCGTACCAGCCTCCCCGAACAGGCGCCGGAATGTGGCGACTAGGGGCTTTTCACAGTAACTTCATTTGAAGCCTACTTGTGACAATAAGCGATTTTCATTTTTTTCATATTTTCAATTGAGGTTGAAGATCAGCCAGGATATTTGTGAATGTTGTTAAGGACTGAATGGCCTACTCCTGTTCATATTTTTCTGTTCTTGTGTAACCGAGTCAGGAGCAAGTGCAATGAAAACATCAAATTGCAGCGAATAAGGTACTTCACAGCAAGCCGAGGAAGGGCTTGGCCGAGGAGACAGTCAAGAACCTCCAAAGTCAAATAAGAATGAAACTTAGGAAAAATAAGTGTGTATTAATATTGCACACACGATTAAGCTGCAGCATCGGTTGGAGACAGGTATCACTCATCTATATACTCCTCAGATTCAGCTTTGATGGAAATGCATAAAGGACAAAAAGGATAGAATAACCCCAGTTCAGCTTACAGACAGTTGATCACGCATTAGGTTTAGCATTATACTGGAACTACATATCATGCAATGTCAAATCGAAATAGCAGGAATCGTGGAATTTGCAACATTAGAGTCAGACAGTCTATTGTAACCGGCTCCACTTCTTCAACTGGTGCATTATTCTCTAATCCTCTTTCTCTTTATTCATTTACATTTTCATTTTCAAATACTTAAGTTTACTATTAAATAATGTTATAGCCGCTGCCTAAGTAACCATTTGTGGTAAAAGGTTTCCATTTTCTAATTATTGTATGATTGAAAAAAACAATTTCTTCCATTGTAGTGATAATCCTGAGCCTAACACTGCTGGTTATGGATAGAGGACCAGTGGACATCCATTCGAGACAGGACAGGGTATAGACATGATGCCCTTGTGATTGAGCAGCTGGTTGGCATACATTGTAAAGTCTCACACATGAATATTAAACACTTGGCTAAGCTACTGCGTTCAACAGAATGTGGCAGATGCACTACTGTTAAAAATACAGCATACTCCCTATATTAGATAATTCATTCTTGCCAGTTTCTCTGATAGATGTCCTTAACAATTTCAATTTAAACAATATATTCCAAAAATAGTGAAACATAGGATATGTTCATGGAAATTTATTGAGTGCGAATAAAATCTGGATGCATCTGATATGCGTGGAGAATCACGAGGCAGAGGTAAGTGTAGAGGCCATCACTAAGGAGAAACTGAAAGGTCTGAAGGTGGATAAATCACCTGGACTGGATGTACTACACCCTAAGGATCTAAAAGAGATAGCGGAGGCAATTGTGGAGACATTGGTCGTGATCTTTCAGGAATCACTGGAGGCAGGGAACATCCCAGAGGACTGGAAAGTGGCTAATGTAACACCCCTGTTCAAGAAGGGAGGGAGGCAGAAGACAGGAAATTATATGCCAGTTAGCCTGACTTTGGTCATTGGTAAGATTTTAGAATCCATTATTAAAGATGAGATTGCAGAGTACTTGGAAGTGCATGATAAAATAGGACTTAATCAGCACACTTCATCAAGGGGAGGTCATGTCTGACAAATCTCTTTGTGGAGGTAAAAAGGAAGCTAGACAAAGGAGAAACAATGAACATGATATATTTAGATTTCCACAAGGCCTTTGACAAGCTGCCGCATAGGAGACTGTTAAATAAGTTAAGAGCCCATGGTATTAAGGGTAAGATAATAATCTTTGTCACAAGTAGGCTTACATTAACACTGCAATAAAGTTACTGTGAAAAAACCCTAGTCGCCACATTCCGGCGCCTGTTTGGGTACAGGAGGGAGAATTCAGAATGTCCAAATTACCTAACAGCACGTCTTTCGGGACTTGTGGGAGGAAACTGGAGCATCCAGAGGAAATTCACGCAAACACAGGGAGAACGTGCAGACTCCGCACAGACAGTGACCAAAGCCGGGAATCAAATCTGGGATCCTGGCTCTGTGAAGCAACAGTGCTACCCACTGTGCTACTATGCCACCTATAGAGGACTGGCTAACTAGCAGAAGGCAGAGAATGGAGATAAAGGGGTCTTTTTCAGAATGGCAGCCGATGACTAGTGGTATGCCTCAGGGGGCTGTGCTGGGAACACAACTTATCACAATATACATTAAGGATCTGGCACAAGGAACTGAAGGCACTGTTGGTAAGTTTGCAGATGATACAAATATATGCAGAAGGACAGGTAATATTGAGGAAGCGGGGGGTAGCAGAAGGACTTGGACAGGCTAAGAGAGTGGGCAAAGAAATGGCAGATGGAATACAATGTGGAAAAGTGTGAGGTTTTGCACTTTGGAAGGAGGAATAGAGGCATAGACTTTTCTAAGTGGGGAAATGCTTCGGAAATCAGAAGCACAAAGGGACTTAGAAACCCTTGTTCAAGATTCTCTTAAGGTTAACGTGCAGGTTTAGTCGGCAGTTAGGAAGGGAAATGCAATGTTAGCATTCATGTCAAGAGGTCGAAATATTTCTGAGGCTGTATAAGGCTTGGGTCAGACCCCATTTGGTGTATTGAGAGCAGTTTTGGGCCAAGGAAGGATGTGCTGGCTTTGAAGAGGGTCCAGAGGAGGTTCACAAGAATGATCCCTGGAATGAAGAGCTTGTCATATGAGGAACGGTTGAGGACTCTGCGCCTGTACTCGTTGGAGTTTAGAAGGATGAGGGGGGGGGGGATCTTATTGAAACTTACAAGATACTGTGAGGCCTGGATAGAGTGGACGTGGAGAGGATGTTTCCACTAGTAGGAAAAACTAGAACCAGAGGGCACAGCCTCAGACTAAATGGACGATCCTTCAAAACAGAGATGAGGAGGAATTTCTTCAGCCAGAGGATGGTGAATCTATGGAACTCTTTGCCGCAGAAGGCTGTGAAAGCCAAATCACTGAGTGTCTTTAAGACAGATATAGATGGGTTCTTGATTAATAAGGGGATCAGGGGTTACGGGGAGAAGGCAGGAGAATGGGGATGAGAAAATATCAGCCATGATTGAATGGCGGAGCAGTCTCGATGGGTCAAGTGGCCTAATTCTGCTCCTACGCCTTAATGTCTTATGGAGTGTTATAACCTGCCTACTGACGATTGGCTGGGGACTAATGACTATCCCACAATCCTATGGGAGTATGAACTTCCCCAATGAGGGGGGCGGAGAAACTCCTACTATAAATAAGCTGGCCAGTCCAGGAACCAGGAGGAAGGAGAAGGTAGCAAGGGAAGTTACTGCCACTGTTATGTATATGTATATTGTTATAGTAAATAAACGTTATTATTTTGTATCCTTAAAACTCGTGCTGGATTCTTCGGGGCCCTTACAAAACTGGCGACGAAGGTAAAAGTGAATAGCTGTCTACACTGCTGAAGCCACCTCCCTGGATTTTTGTTGGATACAGGTTGGAAGTTGTTTTCTATTATACCATGCCTCTGTACGGACGTTTGGATGTTTTTGATGCTGCGCTGGAAAGCTGGAACCAGTACACACAACGGATGCGTTACTATTTCCGGGCAAACAATATCACTGAAAACGAGCGCCAGGTGGTCATATTGCTCACCGCCTGCGGGCCGCATACGTTTGGGGTGATTAGGAGCCTTACGTACCCAGCTGCGCCGGACACCAAAACGTTTGACGAACTTGTGAATATAGTGGGGCAACACTTTAACCCAACCCCGTCCACGATAGTCCAGCGTTACCGGTTTAATACCGCTGAGAGGACCCCTGGAGAATCCCTTGCCGATTTTTTATCCAGGCTACGCGGGATTGCGGAATACTGTGACTATGGTGAGACCTTGTCAGAAATGTTACGCGACCGTTTGGTTTGCGGTATTAACAATGCGGCCACCCAGAGAAAGTTGTTAGCGGAGCCAACATTGACTTTTCAACAGGCAATACAAATAGTCTTGTCCCGAGAGAGCGCAGAGCGAGGAGTAAAGGAGCTACAGGGAATGGAAGTGCATGCCTTGGGGCGCAATCCTTTCCGCCCAAAAACGTCCCCCCGCACTCCTGCGGTACCTTGGGCGAGGCAACGACCAGACCGACGCCAGTGGCCATCGGACATTCCTCCCCGAAGGGAGCCTTCTCCAGAGCCAATGGATGAGGAGCCATGTCCGTGTCAGACTTGTAGGCGCCGACCCCGTCGCGGACGGCAGTCCTGGGGACGCCAGAGGCGCCGTCGTTCCAACCGAAACTGGGACCAGCCCAGGGGCCGTAACTGGGACCAGCCCAGAGGCCGTACCTTCCATGTGGATGAACCTGCGGCGACCACTCCTGAGGACGTGGAGACGGAGGACGACTGCCTGCAGCTGCATTGTGTGGCAGCTCCCCGTGTGGCCCCCATTAAGGTGACAGTACGGGTCAATGGCCACCCGCTGGAGATGGAGTTGGATACTGGCGCAGCGGTCTCCGTGATCGCCCAGAGGATATTCGACCGCATCAAGCAGGGTATACAGACCCTTACACTAACTGACTCACAGGCCAGGTTGGCCACCTACACGGGGGAACCACTGGACATTGCAGGAACTACAATGACCCCTGTTGTCCATGGACGCCAGGAGGGGCGTTTCCCACTTATAGTAGTGCGTAGCCATGGGCCCAGCCTGTTGGGTCGGGACTGTTGCGCCATTTGCGGTTGCAATGGCAGCATATCCTCCAAACAGTTTCTGGAGGGTTGACTGAGGTGCTAGGACGATACCCAGAGGTATTCCAGCCTGGTTTGGGGAAAATAAAAGGGGCCGTAGCCCGTATCCAAGTTGAACCAGGAGCCACGCCGCGCTATTTCCGGGCGCGCCCAGTGCCTTACGCTTTGCTCGAGAAGGTAGAAGGGGAGCTCACTCGTTTGGATATTATCAGGCCCGTCCGTTTTGCTGACTGGGCAGCACCAATTGTACCAGTAATGAAGCCAGATGCCACAGTTCGCTTGTGTGGCGACTATAAACTTACAGTGAATACAGTTTCCCGACTAGACAGATACCCAATGCCTCGCATAGAGGATCTCTACGCGAAACTTGCAGGCGGACTCTCATTCACAAAATTAGATATGAGTCACGCCTACCTGCAGTTGGAGCTGGACCCTGCCTCCCGACTATATGTAACAATTAACACACACCGGGGCCTGTATGAATATACACGGTTGCCCTTTGGAGTATCCTCTGCCTGCGCAATTTTTCAACGTGTTATGGAGGGCATTTTGAGAGGTTTACTACGTGTGACTGTCTACCTAGATGACGTGTTGATTACAGGGACGTCGGAGCAAGAGCATTTGGAAAATCTGGAGGCGGTCCTTAAACGCCTTTCGGAGGCTGGAGTCCGTTTACGTCACACAAAGTGCGTATTTCAGGCAAAAGAAGTAGTCTACCTAGGTTATCGGGTGGACCGCGAGGGTCTGCACCCCGTCGCAGAGAAGGTGCGTGCAATTCAACATGCCCCCACCCCGACTGACACTTCACATCTTCGTTCTTTTCTCGGTCTCGTAAACTATTACGGGAAGTTCCTCCCCAATCTGGCAACTACGCTGGCCCCCTTACACCTGCTGCTAAAGAAAAATCACACCTGGGTTTGGGGTCAGCCGCAAGAAACCGCTTTCCGGCGGGTAAAGCAACAATTGTCATCGTCTGGGTTACTAACCCACTATGATCCGGGAAAGCCTTTGCTCGTCACATGTGATGCATCCCCGTATGGTATTGGGGCTGTCCTGTCCCACAAGATGGAGAACTGGGCCGAGCGACCGATAGCTTTCGCCTCCCGCACATTGACTGCAGCGGAGAAGAAGTACGCGCAGATCGAGAAGGAGGGCCTGGCAGTGGTTTTTGCGGTGAAACGCTTCCACCAGTATGTGTACGGCCGCCATTTCACTATCGTGACTGACCATAAGCCCCTGCTGGGACTCTTCAGAGAGGATAAGCCAATACCGCCCATTGCTTCTGCACGGATCCAGCGCTGGGCTTTGATGCTTGCTGCATATGAGTATTCTCTGGAGCACAAACCAGGTATGCAGATAACAAATGCCGACCCACTGAGCCGATTGCCTTTATCGACCGGCCCCATGTCGACCCCCACGACCGGTGAGGTGGTCACAACCCTAAATTTTATGGACACCTTGCCTGTCACGGCATTACAGATCCGTGAGTGGACCCAGACGGAGCCAGTCTTGTCAAAGGTTCGGCACATAGTCCTGTATGGTGGGCAGCATAGACAGCTCCCAGGCGAGTTGCGGGCATTTTCCTCCAAGCTGTCGAGTTCAGCATGGAAGACGGCATCCTCTTGTGGGGGACGCGTGTGATTGTCCCGGAAAAAGGCCAGGAGCTGATATTATCAGACTTGCACAATGGGCATCCGGGCGTGACCAACATGAAAATGTTGGCCCGGAGTTATGTCTGGTGGCCAGGCCTCGACACCGACATTGAGAAGGTGGCCCAAAACTGCTCCATTTGCCAGGAGCATCAGAAGCTTCCGCCGGCCGCGCCCCTGCATCACTGGGAATGGCCAGGGCGGCCTTGGGCACGCTTACATGCAGATTTCGCAGGCCCTTTTCAGGGGTCCATGTTCCTTCTACTAATTGACGCCCAGTCCAAATGGCTGGAGGTGCATAAGATGCAGGGGACAACGTCCTGCGCAACAATTGAAAAGATGCGTTTACCGTTTAGCACGCATGGCCTCCCCGAGGTGCTGGTCACGGATAATGGCACTCCATTCACGAGTGAGGAGTTCGCTAGGTTTACAAAGATGAACGGCATCCGCCATATCCGCACTGCCCCTTACCACCTGGCTTCAAATGGGTTGGCAGAGCGCGCAGTGCAGACATTCAAAAGAGGCCTAAAGAAGCAGTCTTCCGGATCAATGGATACGAGACTTTCTCGCTTTTTGTTTACGTACAGGACCACCCCCCATACAGTGACTGGGGTAGCTCCCGCAGAACTCCTAATGGGCCGGAGACTTCGCACCCGCCTTAGTATGGTCTTCCCGGACATTGGCGCAAAAGTACGCCGCACACAAGAACGGCAGGGACCAGGATTGTCTCGGCATCGTCCGATTCGGCAGTTTGCGCCCGGTGACCCAGTATTCGTGCGGAATTTTGCTGGTGGTGCCCAATGGGTTCCTGGTGTAATCTTTCGCCAAACGGGCCCTATATCATACCAAGTGCAAGCCCAGGGTCGTCTCCAGCGAAAACATGTAGACCACGTCCGGTCCAGAAGATCATCCCCGCAAAAGATTCCCCGCCCCCGGAGCTCAGTTCAACAGCGGCAAAGACCAGAAACAAGGGAAGGTAGTCCTCCAAATCTTCCACTGGTGCCTCACTCGAAGCCTGCGCAGGTCATGACGGGACCGAATGGGGACAGAGACGCTGACATGACGGAGGCAGCAGACTCTGACTCCGAGATGGAGACACAGGATGAATCAGAGGGGGAATCCTCAGGTCCACAGGCCGTGGATGTACAACCGCGCCGTTCATCACGGAAGCGCCGGTCTCCGTCTCGTTATACGCCGCCTGATCCAGCGCCGCGTGCAAATGGCGTCCGGCCTGCGGCCAAACGAGTTTGACGCCTTCCTTCGCCAGGGCCTACGGTGGATTCCTTGGACTTTGGGGGGGGGGAGGGATGTTATAACCTGCCTACTGACGATTGGCTGGGGACTAATGACTATCCCACAATCCTATGGGAGTATGAACTTCCCCAATGAGGGGGGTGGAGAAACTCCTACTATAAATAAGCTGGCCAGTCCAGAAACCAGGAGGAAGGAGAAGGTAGCAAGGGAAGTTACTGCCACTGTTATGTATATATTGTTATAGTAAATAAACGTTATTATTTTGTATCCTTAAAACTCGTGCTGGATTCTTCGGGGCCCTTACAAAATGGAGTTTCTAAATGCTCAGCTGAATTCCAGACCTTTGCTGTTCCAACAGTACATTGCCACATCTCCATTCAGAGGGCCGTAGAACTCAAAAAACACAGCAAAGGTCTAGGACAGTCCAGGACAACAAGTAGAAGAACATTGGGCTGCCAATCAAAGGATCTGGGAGGTGGAATGGTGGGAGATTTCAACCTCTATTAATTGGGCTTGTCAGATCTGGCAGTGCAGAGCTATTTATTGATTAACCAAACAGTCTAGAGCTGGAAGACGGCACAATCACACAAAAGATAGTAAAGCAGCTAATTCTCACATAGAACTTATTTCTTGACAGTTGGACTCCAGGAGACTTTTGATATTTTTGCCCATCCAAGCATTAGTTAACTGTATCTGCAATGTTGGATAGTCACTCTGAAGGCAATAAGCATAGAGCCAGGAATTGTGCAGAAAACAATGGCCAAAGCAGTGACTTTTTGCCAAGAGGGAGTTGAGTTGAGACTAGAAGACGACAAAAACTGATTAAATGACAGGAAGAATGCTGCAGAAACTCTCTTTCTCATCAGCTAACCGCATTTATTATACCGCATACTAGCGTACAACAACATGGATGACTTCTTTAGTCAAGATGTTAAGCTTTGCAGGAGAATGCAGCACTCCCCTCCTTCTTGAATAATCTTCCATCAGTGAGCATTTCAGACACCAAACAGCAAAAAAAGATTAATTTCCAATGACTACAGTGAAAAGTGCCTCTCAATCTACCCATTAAAAAGGAAAACTTACTGTTTTATGTCTTGATCATTCACAAGGCATCAGTCATGTAATGAGACATATTCTGCACTTAAACAGATTTTCTGTAGGACCTCAAAGGAACTGCTTCAACTAGTCCAGAAAACTATTGTTTGCATTTTAGACTTCAACGGAATAAAGTCTTTATGCTTATATATTAATCTTACTTGTAGTCATGTTTACAACAGAGAGCAGGGATTTATCACAATTTTAATATTCATTCTCAATATGGCGGCTAGGAATATCAGCTGGGGTGCATTACAACACAAGTGGTCTCAACTGCAATTCTGCCCATGGTATCAACTGAGCATATAGTCACACAGAAGGTGCCAAATAATCAAGAGAGTTCAGATGATGAAAGCAAAACCATGAGTCTAAATATATTAATTTGCATTTGTACATTGCAAGATTAAGATAAGGCTCATAAGCCACCTGTGATCCCAAAGGAAACACCAATATCTCACTTCCACCCAGTCTTCTGCAAGGAACAATCATTCTCGACATGAGGAATTGCCAAAGAAGAGAAGGATTTTTGGAAAAAAGTTGGGTTTCAGTAAGAGAGTTAGAGAGGCTGGGAAATCTTAGGAGATGAATTTAAAGCAGGCCCTGTGAGATCAATGGAAAAAGATACTCAGGAGGTTACAGTCAGAAGATTGAAGAGTTTGCAAGGGTAACTAGTTTGAGGAGGTTGCAGAGAAAACATGAAAATAGTAATCTTGGTGATGGAAAGAATGTTTTTGAATTCAGTTCGGGATTGAGCAGGCACCAACATTACTGAGTGAAATAGCGTCATGTCCAGGGAACCAGACTAAGTTTGAAACACTTTCGTCAGTTTTCCTGATAGTCAGGTAAAGGGCCTTATCAAGACTTAATATCAGACAGCATGCCTCCTTCTGAACTTGCTGCACTCTATTCGCTCAAGTCCAACCTTGACTTGGTTATCAAACCTGCTAAGGGTGATGCTGTTGTTGGCTGGCGTACAGATCTTTACCTCACGGAGGCAGAGTGCCAACTCTCAGACACTTCCTCCTATCTCCCCTTTGACTAGACCCCCACCAACGAACGTGGAGCTATTGATTCCAGGACTGTCACTGACCTCATCGGCTCTGGTGATATTCCCTCCACAGCTTCCAACCACATAGCCCCCAGACCCACAAAGCCTGCCTCTACCTGCTTCCCAAAATGCACAAACAGGAATGCCTGGGGAGACCCATCCTATCAGCCTGCTCCTACCCTACTAAACTCCTCTCTTCCTATCTTGACTCTATCCTCACTCCCCTGTCCCTTCCCACCTACATTCGTGATTCCTCCGTGCCCTACGTCACATCAACAATTTCCAGTTTCCCTGGCCCAAACCATGTCCTCTTCACTATGGACGTACATTCCCTCTACACCTCTATCCCCCAGCAGCAGGGTTTGAGGGCTCTCTGCTTTTTCCTCGAGCAGAGGCACGAACAATCCTGATCCAGCATCATTCTCCTCCACCTACCTGAATTTGTTCGCTCCCTAAATAATCTATTCATAACATGTCTTGCGTCCTGCAAATAAAAGGTGTGGCTATGGGTACCTGCACAGACCCCACTTATGACTGTTTTTGTGGGGTATATGGAACATTCATTGTTCCATTCTTACTCGGGTCTTCTCTCACAACACTCCCACCATAAAATTGATGGCTATGCCGGAACTGCTTTGTGCTCTCATCTGGGCCTGGAAACGTTTAGCGATTATGCTTCGAATTTCTACCCCTCTCTCACCTTCACATCTCTGACACTTCTCTTCTCTTCCTTGAACTCTCGGCCTCCATTTTATCAAATATATTTACAGTACCCAATTCTTTGTTTTTCAATTAAGGGGTGATTTAGCATGGCCAATTCACCTACCCTGAACATCTTTTTGGGTTGTGGAGGTGAGACCCACGCAGACACGGGAGAATGTGCAAACTCCACACAGAGTGACCTAGGGCCGGGATCGAACCCGCACCCATGGCGCCGTGATGCAGCAGTGCTAACCACTGCGCCCCCGTGGTGCCCTTCGGACCCCATTTCTGACAATACACTGACCAATAATGTTAATTACAAACTCACCAACTCCCCACAGCTGCCTCAAATATAGCTTCTTACTCCTGATAGGACTCCAGTTTCTCCACCTCTGCCGCATCTGTTCCAATGATGTCACCTTCAAAACAGCGCTTTTGATATGTCTGCCTTTTTCCTCAACCAAGGACCAACTCCCGACAGGACACTCAACTGTGTCTGACCCATCTCCTGGCATCTTTTCCCTCATCCCTTCCCCTCCCTCCCAGAACTATGACAGGATCTCCTGCTTGTCCTCACTTTTCACCCCACCAACCTCCACATTCAAAGGATCATCCTCCGCCATTTATGCCAACTCTAGCATGATGACACCACTAAACATATTCCTCCCTCGCCTACCCTGTATCCCCTTCTGACAGCACCTTTCCATGCAATTGCAGAAGACGCAACACCTGTCCCTTTACTCCTCCCTCCTCACTGTCCAAGGACTCAAACACTCTTTTCAGGTGATGCAGCATTGCACTTGCACCTCCTCCAGTTTGGTCTACTGTATTTGCTGCTCCCGATTCGGTTTCTTCTACCTTGTGGAGACTAAATGCAAACTGGGTGAATGCTTTGCAGAACATCTTCACTCCGTCCGCAAGCATGACCCCAACCTTCTGATCGTTTCAACTCGGTATCATGTTCTCATGACCACATGTCCATCCTAGACCTGCTGCAATGTACCAGCGAAGCCCAACACAAACTGCGGAGTCTGCACATCCTCCCCGTGTGTGCGTGGGTTTCCTCCGGGTGCTCCGGTTTCCTCCCACAGTCCAAAGCTGTGCAGGTTAGGTGGATTGGCCATGATAAATTGCCCTTAGTGTCCAAAATTGCCCTTAGTGTTGGGTGGGGTTACTGGGTTATGGGGATAGGGTGGAGGTGTTGACCTTGGGTAGGGTGCTCTTTCCAAGAGCTGGTGCAGATTCGATGGGCCGAATGGCCTCCTTCTGCACTGTAAATTCTATGATAATCTATGATTATTAGCACGTTTCATCCCTTAATGGCACCATTAAGGAGAGTGTCATGTCCCTGACGGCTTTGTCACTCTCTCCTTTGCTCCGACGTATCCCTGCCATTCTATTCTGTCCCACCTTCTCCACCCGCCTCTCCTGCTATATAATTAATTACATTTCTACCTTTCTTCAGTTCTGGAATGTCAGCGGTTTATCTGTCCAAAAGAGGCTGCCAGACCTGCTGAGTTTATCCAGCATTTTCTGTTTTTACCTCAGACAACATAATTGTGTTCAAGGGATGGAGAGAAGGGGTAGAGAGCTGGAGGAACGTATCGTCACAAATGCAGAATAGATTTATAAATCAGAACATATCAAATGAAGGTGCTATTTACCATTGTAAAAGGGGACATGTATTTTAGCAGAGCGATAAATCAAAAATACTCAGGTTTCAGGTATTCCTTCATTATAATTGCATTTGATTGGTGTGGCATTTGGGAGTCATCGTGACAAAGGAAAATCTTCAATATTTTTTGTCATACTGGATTAATGCCCTGGTGGCTACACTGAGGGAAAGGAAAAACACATCTCAACCTTGGTGTAGGCAAAGGCAGATACAAGATGGGGTTGGGTCAGGCCAGCCTTCACTCGGCACAGATCGGAGGCAGCCACAGAGGCTTCCAAAGCTGTTTAAAAGGCCCACCTCGAACCTCTAGAGCGGCATCCCAGTTGTTTCCTTAAATTTTAAGCCCTGTAGCCATCATCTTGCATATCTATCACCACTAATCCCACCTACCCCCCCACCCACTATGCTTGCCACCATCATGCCCCCATAGCAGCTCATGTCAATCCATGCACCACACTGACCTCCAAGGTCTCTTATAGCCCCATGCCAACATGTGCCAACTCATTCCCCCACCAACCCCCATGGCCCTTTATATCCCCATGCCAAAGTAATATCGACTCATGCCTGCTATTTTTAAAGGACCATGGAGACCCCTTAACTCTGTGACACTGCAGCCCATAGCCTGGGAAAATTCATGAGACTGCTCTCACCTCGCCTATCAGAATAGCAACGGTAACCCCATTTACACATATAAACAGAGCTTCCAGTAAAGTTACAACAGTATACAGCATTGGAGCAAATTCCAGCCATAACCACAGTTACACACAGATTCCCCTTCTCATTACTCCCAAAGGCAGCAAGTCCAATTATAATAAACTAATCAATTGTTAAGTGTAGCCTGAAACACTCTTGATATTTTGTTTATAGCCTGCCTGGCCCTTAAATTCTTCCTTCACTGTAAACTATCTCTGCAAAATTATGCAGTCTTTTCTCATCAATTTTCCAGGAAAGCACAGCTGCAAAGATTTGTCCTTCCCGCAATAGCATTGGTGACTAGGGGCTGATGTCATATTAAATTATTTTAGTTCTGACAATGTCTAACAATGCATCCTTAAATAGATTATGTGGGATTCTTCTTGCTACATTTTCACAGGGATCTTTCAACATATTTACAATTGTAATTCCTGCTTTTTAATTGCTTTTATTCCTCATCTATTCCTGCCTATGACATCCATGTCATTCTGCTGAAAAACAAAATTGTCACAAAGATTTTCTCCACTTGGTTCGCCTCGTTAGACTGCAGTTTCGTGGATGTCAGGAATTTTTCACTACTTCCCCCAAAATACATTATTCACGTCTGAGCCTCAACTGCAAAGGTCAGCAATCTACTTCACCATTGGCATCTTCTCAGCTGAGCCAAATTCCATCCTCAAATTGTTCAGATAAACACATACACAACTACAGTAGATATCGTTGGGTAGCAATCAAGAGTGAAAACTCTGGCAAATTCTCTCCACCTGGACCAGGCCAACTGCAGCCCCAGTTGAGATCAACTAACTCAGCAGACTGTGGATAAAATCGGGAATCTTGCTGGTTTTAATTATTCAAATAGCCATTATCTAAATTCAGTCAGTCAACAGGGAAGTGTCCATCTGTACCCCTTAATAACGGCCACTAGCAGCACGCTGGTACTTAATCTGCACTGCTCGTTTCCAGCTGCAGGTTAGGCCAGTGGTTCGCAACCCATGGTCCACAGACCACTGATGGTCCACGAGTGTATTGTAGGTGGTCCGTGTGTCTGTTGAAGAAAAAAAAAGGTCCATAAAAGAAAATGGCCGTAGAGAAAAAAAATAACAAGCACCTTGTATGTAGTGTACTAATTCTTGTTAAAAATCTTTCGCAATTATTTTCAGTATTATGTTAATCCCTACAATTAAATAGTGTGGCGCTTTTTTGTATGATGTAATTGTAAGATGCCACTCCCCTCTGTGCAAGCAACAGTTAGTTAGGGCGGTGTTTTTCAAACTTTTTATCCAGGGACCCATTTTTATCAACCGGCCAACCTTCGGGACCCATGCCAGCCGATCTTCACGACCCACGTCGGCCGGCCTTAGCGACCCACCATTTTCTCTTACCTTTAATACGAGAGGAGAGCCTGCTTGGTCCTCACGATCACACTCCAATCAGGTTCACAGGTGGAGAGGGATATGTGCAAAACGAGTGCAGGATTCAGTCGGTTCCTTTGTGCCATCTTCATCTTTGTGAGGTCAGAAAATCAAACCTCGCACACGTAGGGCTAAAGCAACAAAATGCTTTTTTTACTCAGCTCCGGATACTCTTCAGAGATGCAACTCCAGAATGCTGACAGCCTTATTGACTTGTGCCGTGTTTTTAATGTGCTGTCACAGCTGAGGCGCAGAAGCTCAGTTTCTTCATTTGGAGTCAGCTGCAAGTTAACAACTGATTCTGGGGTCTCAAACTCAAAGGGATTTTTCACCCACCTCTTCTCTCTCAAATTCTTAAACTTCTCCTCTGGAAAGTAGCAACCAAAATTGCTGATCAACGCAGCCAGATGCAACTGAATAAGGCTTCCCAGTCCATTTACAGTTTCCTTACTAATGCTGTTTTCTTCTTAGGGGCTGGTTTAGCACAGGGCTAAATCGCTGGCTTTGAAAGCAGACCAAGGCAGGCCAGCAGCACGGTTCAATTCCCGTACCAGCCTCAACAAACAGGCGGCGGAATGTGGCGACTAGGGGCTTTTCACAGTAACTTCATTGAAGCCTACTTGTGACAATAAGTGATTTTCATTTCATTTTTCATTTCAATGTGTCGAAGCAGTGTGGGAAACATGTAGTAATTTTGGCTTTGCACTCGCGATTATCAAACTTTCAATGTCTTTTGGAAAGCTTTGATTTCTTCAGAGCCGAAAGCAATCATCATCCTTCCCTTGCAATTTGAGGCTCAGTTCATTTAGAATTGAAAAGATATCTGCAAGGTAAGTCACTTGTGATTCCTCCGCAAAGAACCCAGTCAAGCCCGCACTTTCCAATCACAAAACTATTCAACGCTTCAAAAATCTCTGTGCCAGTCGTGTGGGTTAAAGTCAGGTAGCACAGCAAATCTTCAACAAATTCATTGTGCCAAACATAACTAACAAGGTTGCACAATCTGAAACGTCTGTACTTTCATCCAGTTGTATTGAGAACTCCTGCACTGATTTTAAACGAGAAATATGCTGGGCTTCTAAATTCTCAGCAATATCTCAAATTCGACGAGCCACTGTGTTATCACTAAGTGGGATGCATTTCACTTTTTCAACAAACCACTCATCTATGACCATACAAACTAATGCTGCAGGGAGAATTAATCTCTCTGGGACAGTGTGGGGCATTTTCTTTTTAGCTACACGGTAAGCTACCATGTAAGAGGCTCATTGTACTTTGTCGTTCAATGTAACATTTCTGCTGAAGACTTCAGTTGATGATTTAAGTTCTCGTTGCATTCTTTGAAAATAAATCAAGAGGTTTGTCCTCGAATTCGCCATGCTTAGTTTTCAAATGCCTTTGAAGTTTTGAGGGTTTTAAATTTCATTTGCCAGCACTTCCCTGCATATAACACACATGGGCCTTGCATCCTGATTTGCAGTGGCACAATTAATAAACCCATACCTTAAAAAATCATCTTTATACTGCTTTGTGCCTGATTTCAGCTTCTTAATGGGCTGTTCACCAAAGGCCCTGGAGCTCACACCAGCACTGCTTTGTCCTGTTGTGGACCCCCCTGAACAGCTCACACCAGCACTGCTTTGTCCTGTTGTGGACCCCCCTGAACAGCTCACACCAGCACTGCTTTGTCCTGTTGTGGACCCCCCTGAACAGCTCACACCACCACTGTTTTGTCCTGTTGTGGACCCCCCTGAACAGCTCACACCAGCACTGCTTTGTCCTGTTGTGGGCCCTCCTGAACAGCTCACACCAGCACTGCTTTGTCCTGTTGTGGGCCCTCCTGAACAGCTCACACCAACACTGCTTTGTCCTGTTGTGGGCCCTCCTGAACATCTCACACCAACACTGCTTTGTCCTGTTGTGGACTCTCCTAAATAGCTCACACCAACACTGCTTTGTCCTGCTGTGGATTCTCCTGAACAGCTCACACCAGCACTGCTTTGTCCTGCTGTGAATTCTCCTGAGCCACTCTCTCCAGCAGGTTTAGTTGTGAGATCCTGGTCTGTTTGTGTCTCTTACAACAAAACGATCCATTTTAAATTTTACCTGTTTGCTGCTGACAAAATGGAGGAATCGCAATCATGCCCAAAGCACGTGACGTCAGCGTTCGGGGTACGTGACCTACTCTCTGTCTCGCTTCAGGCAGGAAGGTTACAATGAATTTAAAAATAAATCTTCTCCTACGTCAGCGCGCTGACATCAGGAGGAGGAGGTGCTTCTCACTGGATTCTGCGCATGCGTGCCGATGAACAGGCACGCATACGGAGCGCGCCCGCATTTTGTTATCTGGTCGCGGCCATCATTTTCGAAGCCGCTCGCAGCCGGCATTGTTTTAATTCAGGCTGCTGTAGCTGTTGCGCGTGAATTCGCGCAATCTGGAACGCCTCGATGTACAGCTCTGTGACCCTCCTGACACCCGCCCGCGGGTCACGACCCCCGCTTTGAAAAGGCCTGAGTTGGGGCCTAACAGGCAACGTCAAAATGGATGTAACAAGGGTTTCTACAGCAAAACTAACAGCATAAACAATGGAAGATCATATCAAATCCAATTGTTTTAAGACTTCCATCTGCAAGGACTTCCAATAGTGCATCCTGTGGAAGAGAAACATTATAAAAGAGGAAGAAAACTGAGGAGTGCTTCCGAAGTCAAAATGGATCAGTGGCTGAAGAGAAAACAGACAAATGGAATGACCGTGGACTATCATCAAATGAAAGTCAGCACAACAAAACTAAGCAAAATGTGCAGAGAAAATACAGCAATAAATACTTGTGCGGACATTGAAAATGAACCATTGCCATTATGTGTCCAGTGTTATGAAGCTCTGTCGAATGTAAGCTTAAAGCCTGCTATTTTTGCTGTCATCTTGAGACTACACATGGGGAACACGCAACCAAGCCAATCGGATTTTTTCAAAGCAAGCTCAAATTTTCAAGTAACAAGAAAATTATGGAATTCACATCTACAGGCAGTGTTAATGCTAAAGTGGTGGAGGCTTTATCGGCTCTGCTTAACAAAGACAGGGAAACCACACTCGCCTCGGGGAGGAGTTGATATTGCCAGCAGCTAAGGAGATGTTGAGTGCTATGCTGGGAGACAAAGCCTGCAAGCAAATTAACAATTTCATTGCCAGGTAACACATCCCAACGCACAATCAATGAGGTGGCCCACAACATGAGTGATCAGCTGATAGTGAAAATACAAGCAAGTCAATTTTATGCATTTCAACTGGATGAATCACTGGGCATTGCAAACCTGCTCACCCATGTACAGTGAGATACATGAGGACTGTCTCTTTTGTAAATCGTAGCCCACACACTCAACTGCAACGGATATTTTTGACATGTCGAACACTTGTATAACTCAAAATGGGATTGATTGGGCAAAATGTGTAGGGGTTAGCACAGATGGGACCCGTGTGATGTTAGGCCAACACACTAGGGTTGCTACGCGGGTAAGAGCAGTGGCCCCTCTAGCAATGTCCATTCACTGCAGCATCCATAGGCGTTAGTTGCAAAGAAAATGCCTGATCTCATGATCGTTTTGGAGGAAGTGGTTAAAACAGTTCATTTTATTAAGGCCCGTCCACTGAATTCGCATTTCGATGTGACAGATCACCATTACCTACTTCTGCACACAGGTCTGCTGGTTCGCCCAAGGAAAGATACTCATACGTCTAGTCGCATGAAGAAGAGAGAATTTGTTTACTTGACTCAAAATTTGAACTCTCACAATACTTCATTTTCAATGGTTTGCCAATTTGTCATATCTGGCAGATATTTTCAGTCACTTAAATGGGCTCAATCTGTGTCTTCAGGGAAAATTTGTGACAATTTTGCATGTGCAGGCCAAAATAGAAGCGAAGATCAAGAAAATTCAGCAGTAGGCCAAACGACTTGAGCGGTCAAATTACGGCTCGTTTGCGAATCTGTCAGATTTTGTGGCCACGGCAGAAATGCAGCTTTTAAACAGTGTGAAGCATGACATCAAAGAGCACATGTAAAGTTTGAAAGCACAGCTATTCGAGAACTTTCCTGTTCCCGACACAAAGTTCAACTGGATCCTAATCGCAGGCCTGACCTCAAGAGAGCAAGGCAGCCTTATGGAACTGTCTTGTGGCAGTGCTTTAAACTGTTTTTCTCTCAGAACGTCCTGGCTTAAAGCTGCCTCTAAATGCCCAGAACTGTCCCAGAGGACAGTAAAGTTTCTGATGCCTTTTCCTACAACCTACCTTTGCAAAACTGGATTTTCAGGGCTTGTCACATTGAAGGCTAAATATTGGAATAAACTTTTGTTTTTAAATTTAGAGTATCCAATTCATTTTTTCCAATTAAGGGGCAATTTAGCGTGACCAATCCACCTACACTGCACATCTTTGGGTTGTGGGAGTGAAACCCACGCAGACACGGGAGAATGCGCATACTCCACACGGACAGTGACCCAGGGCTGGGATCGAACCTGGGATCTCAGCGCCGTGAGGCAGCAATGCTAACCACTGTGCCACCGTGCTGCCCTATATTGGAATAAACCTAACATTGAACCAGATCTCGGATTGAAACAGCCATCCCTGGAACCTAACATCCAGTGTTTGATATCTGCAAAACAACATCAGCCTTCTCGTTAAGGGGTAAGCATCATCTTTTTCCACTGGTAAGCCTATTTCAGGTAAATGTGCTGTGACTAGTGCAGTGTATTGTGAGTATGCATTTTTAATACCCCCCCCTGATGTACGATACAAGTCCTACTCCCATCAGCCAACGGTTACATAAAAAAATAAGGCTTGAAACAGCCTGTGTTTCACAAAAGCTTTTGATGATGATAAATGGTCCCCATAAAGGAGAAGGTGCGTAACCACTGCGTTAGACAATAAAAAGCCAATACATGCACACTACTGTGGGCTGGTTTAGCACAAGGCTAAATCGCTGACTTTGAAAGCAGACCAAGGCAGGCCAGCAGCACGGTTCAATTCCCGTACCAGCCTCCCCGAACAGATGCCGGAATGTAGCAACTAGGGGTTTTTCACAGTAACTTCATTTGAAACCTACTTGTGACAATGAGCAATTTTCATTTCATTTCACTACTGCAACAGAGTGAAATCGTGATTGAAAGTAATGTAAAATTCATACTTCAAATGATTCCATTTTGCACACGAATTTCACCCCGATCAGAAATTAACGAGCATTAGCCCCAAATTTTAATTTGTCTTCCAAGCCACAAACAGTTTATCCTAAGATTTCTGTGCCAGGAGATACATGAATTGGAAAATAAGGCAACCCTGTTTTGCTTACATTCGGATTTTACTTCTCACTCAACAGGATAGAGTTATATTTTGATGATACTATATGTCATAATATACACGCAGGTATATGATGGTGCACAGACAGGCAGTGATTGGCACACAGGATGACCAGTGAACACACAGAACATAGCAGCCAATCACCAGACAGGACACGACCACTATAAAGCCAGAGGGCACTAGTTTTCCCACTCTCTTGGGATCCAGCCTCTGAGACAGTCAGAGCCCGTGAGCAGCAACTAGAACATACACCATGTGGTAGTAAGATAGTCTGGTCAGGTTAGCCTCAGGTCTCCAGTCAAGTCAGCATAAGACCATAAGACATAGGGGCGGAAGTAAGGCCATTCGGCCCATCGAGTCCACTCCACCATTGCATCATGGCTGATTTCAACTCCATTTACCCGCTCTCTCTCCATAGCTCTTAATTCCTCGAGAAATCAAGAATTTATCAACTTCTGTCTTAAAGACACTCAACGTCCCAGCCTCCACCGCCCTCTGTAGCAATGAATTCCACAGACCCACCACTCTCTGGCTGAAGAAATTTCTCCTCATCTCTGTTCTAAAGTGACTCCCTTTTATTCTAAGGCTGTGCCCCCGGGTCCTAGTCTCCCCTGCTAATGGAAACAACTTCCCTACGTCCACCCTATCTAAGCCATTCATTATCTTTTAAGTTTCTATTAAAACATAATATTTTGAAAATTGAGATAAGTGGTTTCGAATGCAGACTACAAAGGGGCAAAATTGACCAGATGCCATCACATCTTTGAAGCTCCTAAAGTCTTTATGCTAGCTGCAAGTGCTCGACTTGAAATTAATTTGACTAGTCTCACTCCAATGCTTCAATGGCATGAGCACATGAAAAAACATGAACAAAATTTAGCATATGCAAATTCAGAATTTAATTCAAACTTTTAAAAGCAAATTGCCAAAAGGTAAAAGGATAGTGCTGTGACTAATGTATCATATATTTCCTGTTACCTCAGTTATATTCTTAATGTCCTTCCATACTACCTGCCAAGTTTCCTCATCAGTTATATTTTGATGATACTATATGTCATAATATACACGCAGGTATATGAGGTGCACAGACAGGCAGTGATTGACACACAGGATGACCAGTGAACACACAGAACATAGCAGCCAATCACCAGACAGGTCACGACCACTATAAAGCCAGAGGGCACTAGTTTTCCTGCTCTCTTGGGATCCAGCCTCTGAGACAGTCAGAGCCCGTGAGCAGCAACTAGAACATACACCATGTGGTAGTAAGATAGTCTGGTCAGGTTAGCCTCAGGTCTCCAGTCAAGTCAGCATAATGTCAACCCACAGTTAAAGTATGTATGATAGTTAAGAGTTCACTAAAATCGAGTTGCATTTCTTCAAGTGTTGGAAGCCTGTCTCTCTCACTGCTGCAGTAAACGCAGTCCTCGTAGACCCGGCATACCCAACACATCACTATATATGATTTAAACCTCAAAGTATGTACCATCAGGATGCAGAAAAGTCTCAACTCCGTCCAATAAATTCAAAACAAATCAAATTAGCCTGAACACAACCAGATCAAAATTCTTGCATCGCAATTGGTTAACAAAGTCAGCTGTTATCTGAAAGGTTGGTAGCCTAAGGCCACCCAGGGACAGAACCTTTACTGTTTGGGTGGCACGGTGGTTAGCACTGCTGCCTCACAGCTCCAAGGACCCGGGTTTAATTCTGGCCTTGGGTGAATGTCTATGTGGAGTTTGCACATTCTCCCGGTATCTGCGTGGGTTTCCTCAGAGTGCTCCTGTTTTCTCCCACAGTCCAAAGATGTGCAGATGAGGTGGATTGGCCATTCTAAATTGCCTCTTAGTGTCCAACAATGTGGTTAGATGGGGTTAGGTGGGGGAGGGAAAGAGTGCCTAGGGTGCTCTTTTGAAGGGTCAATGGGGTCGAATGGCCTCCTACTGCACTGTAGGGATTCTATGCTTCTGTTAATTTGTATTTGAATGAGGGGAAATTATGATGCATGCAACCTTTCGGAATTGCATAATGAGTGAAAATATTTGTTTACTTACATATTCACAATATTATGCATATTAATTTCTTGTACGTGATTTTAAGACCTGTTTCTTTAAATATAAAATTTAAGACACATTATAGGATCTGATCAGTTTTTCTACAAATTAAAACAGAATATTTTGAAAATTGAGATAAGTGGGTTCAAATGCAGACTACAAAGGGGCAAAATTGACCAGATGCCATCACATCTTTGAAGCTCCTAAAGTCTTTATGCTAGCTGTAAGTGCTCGACTTGAAATTAATTTGACTAGTCTCACTCCTATGCTTCAATGGCATGAGCACATGAAAAAACATGAACAAAATTTAGCATATGCAAATTCAGAATTTAATTCAAACTTTTAAAAGCAAATTGCCAAAAGGTAAAAAGATAGCGCTATGACTAATGTATCATATATTTCCTGTTACCTCAGTTATATTCTTAATGTCCTTCCATACTATCTGCCATGTTTCCTCATCGCAATAACTGAGAATGGGCTGGCATCTTTCTCTCAGGTCTCTGCTAAAGTTGGTCTGTAGCTAGACACTATAGAATGACCATCCAATTCTTTCTTTCCCTCCCTGGGAAAGAATTGCTTCACCTCCATTTGCCATTTCCCAATAGAGCACACTTGAGATCACCAAACTAATTATGGAGAATAAAAATGGTGTCAGGGCGCGTGGAAAGTTTAACCTGACAGCTGGATGAAGATGGGCATGCATCTTCCGGATTCAAATACAGCTACAATATCTGGTGGACCAATCTTCTCGGTGATGAAACAATAAAAGTTTGAGTGGAGTTTGATACAAATCCATCAAAACTAATTTCCAAGCCTGACTTTGAGAATTAAATTAATGATTTAATGCAGTACTCACTGCGCCTAAAACTCTGCAGCAAGCCTTAGATTGCATTGCTGTACTCTCTCTATTGCTACATTGGCAAATATACAAAATACACAAATAATTATTTCTTCTAAAATTGCAAAAGATTAAATGTCAAATGCTATACCCTGCACTTGAGATTATTCATAAGTGTTTAATTAAGATGTTAGCCAACACAAAACTCAACTTCCACAAGTGAGTCACTAACGATTTTACATAAAATACCAATCAGGCTATTCGTATCAACATCAAAGGTGTTAACTGGAAGCAATCACTACCGCTTGAGGTTACTGTAAAAGTTCCAGTTCAACAAACTAATTATAATCAAGTCCATTTTAAGATTTTGTAAAAATTAAGCATTGACAAGTGGACAATAAAACCAAAGCAAAATTATTTGTGATGCAAGACTAAATTTGTGATGTTCTCGCTGTTCAGAGAACCATTTCCAAAAAAGGGGGGGGTTCTGATAATGTTAGGGAGAGATCAGATCAGAACAATAACAATTTCCTTCAAAAAGAACAGCCAAATATATTTTGACACAGATTGTTCAACCAGACCCTGAATGTCAAATGACTTACGGCTCAGTGAATTTAATTAGAGGGTGCAGTCCTTCTCACTGACACAAACCTGTACTTATGTTTGAAGAAACTGCGCCAAAGATGTCATTAAGCTAGATTTCTGTTTGCACTACTATTTTTCTGGTTTAAATATTTCAGTCAGATGAATTTCAATGCTTACAGGAACTAAATGCAGCAAAAGCCTGAGCAAAATGTGCTACAAAATCATTAGTGATTAACAGGAAGAAACACTGAGATCACTTCACAGCAGCTACAAGTCGTACACCATCGTCATTACTACAATATTGCCATCGAAATGGAGCAGGGCACATGCCTCGGAGGGTGAAGTACTGGCTTTGCAAAGGTTTATAGCTGCTAAGAGGTTCATTTGTTTGTTTTAATTGTGCAGCTGAGAGTAAAATGAGCTGATGAAAACCCACTGCAAGCCTGGGTCTTGCTGGGGCACAGAAGACGGCACACTGCCAGAATAATGAAGTAACAAATGCAAATTCAGAGAAACAGTGCCTTTGCAAAATGTTACCATTGCAAAAGGTATATTCTTATATTCTCAGCAAATCCTGGGCATGCATAGTGTTATTATTATGCATCTTCTTATTTAAATCCATTGTTGATGTCATCAGTAGGTGCTGTGATGTCATTAGTGTTGTTACCTGTGTATTTTCATATTTGACTGTCATTAGTTCTATTCTATTATTTAGATGTTTATCCAGTTGCTCCTGTTTTTGAGTCCTCACTGTATTTTAAACTGTTATTTTAAAGATTAACTTTATTAACGTGTTTCAACTAATTTTTTATGGTCAAGTTACCACATCTTTTTGGCAATGAAAATAAACCTTTGCTAAGTTTACCGATGGAAGTCAAGTTAGCAACACCGTGGCTCTTTTGGGGTCTATCAGTGAGTTAGTGGGAGGGAACGAGGTCTGGACTGAACATGTGGAAAGATTGGAACAGCTTTCCTTGACAAATGGGTTTGCAGACGAGGCTAGAAAGCGCTCAATTCTCCTGTGTGTGTGTTGGGGGTGGTGTGGGGGCGAAGACTTACAAGTTAGTGAGAAATTTGGCTACACAACGGAAACCAGGGGGCATTCCATTTGCAGATTTAGCTACACTCGAACAGAATCACTATATTCCCAAACCCTCAGTAATTGTACAACATTCCAAACTCTATAGTAATTTTCAGAAGACGGGACACACTGTAGCTAACTTTGTGGCTGAATTGCGCCAACTCTCTGAACATTGCAAGTTTGGGGCAGTTTTGGAAGACATGCTTCAGGACAGAGAGGTTTATGGCATTAACAAGGACAGCATTCAGCAGCATTTGCTGGAAGAAGCCACATTTACTTTTAAGAGGGCTCTAGAAATTTCTCAGGGCATGGAAATGGCTGCCAATAATGCAAAAGATATTCAGACAGCCAATGGCGGCACGCAAGCAGGTGCACTGTATCAAGTAGAAAAAGCTGCAAGTAAAAAGGTAAAGACAGTGGAGAGTTTTAGGTGTGGAGGGTCACACTATGCAAATCAGGATGCTGTTTATCACCAGTGCAACAAGTGGCATTTAGCAACAAAGTGCCAGGGTGCTAAGAGAAAGTCAAAGGTTGAGCCTGGAACTTTAAATGCAAGGAACCCTCAGTCGATGGCACATCGCTTGGAAAGCTCTGACCAGGCAGAGGAGCACTATTACAATACATTTAATATGAGTGAAGGACATGCAGAACCTATTGATGCTACAGTGGAGGTCGATGGACAGAAAACCAAGATAGAGGTGGTCACACGAGTGTCTGCATCAATAATCAGTGAGATGACCTTGAGGAAGATTTGGGGCTCTCAGCAGGCACCAGTCCTTACTCAGGCAGGAATCAACCTTCAGACATTCACCTGCAAAACTATACTATTGCTTGGAGCATTAGAGATAAACATTGCATCTAACAGCCAAGAAGCAAGAATAAAGCTCCTGGTAGTAAACCGGCATGGGCCAAGTCTACTAGGGCGTGAGTGGCTCATGAAAATTCAGTTGAATTGGGATGAGATAAAGCACACAAAAGTGACAGAAGACGTCATTCAGAAATATCCTGAGATTTTCAAAGATGAACTGGGTACATTGCAAGCTACTACAGTTAAATTATTCGTAGATCCTCAGGATCCTCCTCGCTTTTCCAAACTGAAGACAGTGTCCAATGCCATGAAGGGCAAAGTGGGGGAGTTAGGAGTGGCTACAAAGGCTCCGAATAATTGAGCCCATTCATATTTCACGTTGTTACAAGGCATTCCTGATGTTGCCGTCTACTTGGGTGTCATTCTTATTTCAGGTAAGACCGAGCAGGAGCACCTTAGCAACCTGCATCAAGTTTTTAAAAAGCTTTCAGAGGCGGCACTGCATCTGAAGTTGAGCGTGATTTTTTCAGGTACCAAATGTGGAGTATCTAGGCCACAGAATCTCTGCACAAGGCTTATCTCCTGTGGAAGGAAAGGATTGAGTGATTAAGGAAGCTCCTAAGCACAGGAATGTGGCCAAGCTCAGGTAATTTATCGGTTTGATGACCGATTATGGAAAGTTTTTGGCAGTCCTGTCTACGGTGCTGATTCCACTGTACCTACTCCTGCACAAAGAAACAAAATGGAAGAGGGAGTCTGCACAGAAGGCTTTCAAAGATGTGCAAGTGCTGCCTGCTGCAATTTAAAAATCTGCTAGTGCATTTTGATCCAGGCAGGGAATTTACCCTGTCATACAATGCCTCACCCTAGTGTGGGGGCAGTACTTTCTCATGTAATGGAGGACGGGTCCGAAAAACCCATTGGTTTTGCATCTATAATGCTGAAAAAGGCTGAAAGAAGGCCTAACTATCCATCTTGCGGTAAAAATATTCCAGCAGTACCTAGGAGCCTTTTCAGTGAGTTAAAATGTATTCCTCCCATGGTCTCAGCAAGAATACAGCACTGGGTGCGTACATTGTCAGCATATCATTACAGCATTGTGTACAGGGAAGGGTAGGACAATGTTAACACAGGCACAGATTTTCCAACCCAGGTATAGTGTCCTCCCGGGACGATTTTCTTACTCGGGAAGTTTGCCCAATCTACAGTGAGTATAAAACAAATTAAGCAGTGGGTCAATGGAAATCCTATTCTATCACAAGTTAAAAGATTTCTGATGCAAGGATGGCCACCCATCACAGAAGATAGTGGATTGAATCTAAATGTGAAGTGCAAAGACGACTTAAGAATTAAGGGGTCGATAGTGGTCGTTCCACCTCCTGGTCATTCACAAGAAATGAATGAAATTCATGAGGTTCATCCAAGTGCCTATCAAATGAAGAGTCTAGCCGGTATTACGATCCCAGACCAGACCCCAAAAGTGGCTTGGATACTGGACCGAAATGCCAATATTTTAATTTACTTTAAGAAAAAGAATGATTCACTCTAGTAGTGATAGCATGGAAAAATAAGGCGTTGGTATTTCTAAAACAAAACTTTATTGTGAATACAATATTAAACTTTTTAACTTCACACCCGAAAAGAGCTTATAATTACCCCTTACCACTGCTGCTCAAATCCCCATTAAACAAAAAGAAAAGAAGCATGCAGCTCTCAATCCAGCTTAAAAATCAGCAGGGTACAGCTTAATACTTGCATCGCCCAACAGATTTGGGCTCCAGTCAGAACTCCTGCAAATTCTGGCTGAACGTCTTCAAGTAGCTGCTTCAACTGGGTTGTTCTCTTCTTGGTCTTCAGACAAGACTGCTCTGCTTTAAAACTTTATTCCTCCAATCATCACCCTAGGTTGTTTGTTTGGTGGCCAAATATGGACCATGATTTGGAGAACAAAGTGAAAACCTTATCTGCATGTCAATTGAACCAGAAGATGGTGCCACTAGCACCACTGCATCCTTGAGAGTGGCCTGACCATCCTTGGTCGAGAATTCATGTGGATTTTGCAGGTCCTTTTGTGGATCACATGTTTTTAGTCATCGTGGATTCACATTCGAAGTGGTTAGAAGCATACACCATGAGCATCACTGCAACTCATGGGTTATCATGAGTTTATGCAAAGGAATGGGATACTCCATGTGGCAACTTGTGGTATAGTGGTTAGCACTGTTGCCTCACAGCACCAGGGATCCGCGTTCAAGTCCAGCCTCGGGTGACTGTGTGGCGTTTTCACATTCTCCCCATGGATGCATGGGTTTCCTCCAGGTGCACCGGTTTCCTCCCACATTCCAACGATGTACAGGTTAGGTGGACTGACCATGTGAAATTGCCCCTGAAGTGTCCAGACGTTACGGGTTTGCGGGGCAATGGGCCTAGGTAGGGTGCTCTTTCAGAGGGCCGTGCAGAATTGGCTCCCTGTGCACTGTAGGAGTTCTATGACTCTATGTGCGTACTGCACCTTTTCATCCAGCTTCAAATGATTTTGCAGAGCGAGCTATTCAGACATTGAAAGAAAGATCAATGAGGATGGCAGGTGATACTTTAGGGACCAAGCTCTCGATGTTCTTATTTCAACATCTTATCATGCCACAAACAACTAAGGGACTCTCACCAGCTGAACTATTGGACTATTGGTGGGGAGAAGACTGAAGTCTCACCTGGATTTGCGACATCCAGAAGTAAAAGTGGGAAGGAGACAAGAAAATCAGAAGGACAGACATGATTATGATTATCATAATATGGAGAGATGTTTTAATCTGAATGATTGTATTTATGTCAGGAATTCTGAGAGTAACCAACACTGCTACCTGGAGTCATTATTAACCTCAGTGATCTAGTATATTTGCTAGTGAAATAGAACAATGGAAGAGTTGTTTATAGGCACCAAGATCATATTAGTCTATGCCATGACATGAGAGACAGCAAAAGTTCCAGACAACACAATTGAAGGGAATGCGGCTGTGGAAATTCAACTAGAAGTAGTTCCTGTTGTATCAAGACTTCCAGTGGACTTGACCTAAGGAGAGGGACACTCATGCAAAGATACTCAACCTATTCCTGCATCCACAAGTTCAGTTGAACCACGTCAAGCATCGCCAGAGTTAACAGAGTATCCAGTTGTACTGGGAAGAACACAGCATAGTTGCAAAGCTCCTGAAAGACTGACGTATAATTACAGCATCCATTTCAAAGTATTTCTGTCTTTAAAGAGGATTAAGATTTAAGGGAGGAGAAGTTTTATAGAGTGTTATCATTATGTATCTACTTGCATAAAGCCATTGCTGAAGTAATCAGTAAGTGCTGTGACATCACAGTTTATACTGCCCATCTCGGAATTTGCCTCACCTCATAAAACAAGGTAAATTGAGCAAATCAGTTCATAAAATATCAAATCTGCCATTTAAAAGATGTTTCAGTCCATCATGCGTGTGCCATGTCTACTTTTCAACCGAAAATGTCCACGCTAATAAAATTTCCCTGCCATTCCCCCACACCGTTTAACATTACTCCTTTTCACATACTTGCCCAGTTCATTTTCATGTTGTAGTTTCTGCCTCAATCGTCACTTGCAATAAAGCATTTTATATGACATAACTGTGCACATAGACACTATTTCTAGATTTCCTCTTCGCTCTCCTAGCATTATAATAATTGATAAAAGTCTACTTGAAGTCTCTATTTCAATAATATAAATTTGGTCTGCAGTGAAAGATTTTACATCAGAGCCAACCAGTTAAAGGGGAATGCAAGAAACGTTATAGGGTGGGTGACCAAATTTTAACAGCGCTGGCATTAGCCCAGCAATATTTTCCAACAAGTACCTCCAATCAGAAAAATGGCGATCAGATGGAATCAAATAATCCATTTCATATGGGGGTGGCACAATGGTTAGCACAGCTGCCTCACAGCACCAGAGATTCGGATTCAGTTGCGGCCTCGGGTGACTGTCTGTGTGGAGTTTGCACGCTCTCCCAGTGTCTGCATGGGTTTCCTCCGGGTGCTCCGGTTTCCTCCCACAGTCCAAAGAAGTGCAGGTTAGGTGGATTGGCCATGCTAAATTGCCTCTTGATGGCTAAAGATGTGTAGATTAGGTGGGGCTGTGGGGTTACGGGGAAAGGCGTAGATAGGTTGTTCTTTCAAAGGGTCGGTGCAGACCGATGGGCCAAATGGCCTCCTGCACTGATGGAATTCTATATATTTCCATATACACAACTTTCCTTCTATTTTCAGCTTATCCACTATTAGGGAGCTGATTTGCATACTAAAATCCCAACTGACTGCAGGCACAGCATTATCATTAATTAGAAGATAAGGAAATGCACCCCACTAATTTATTATTTTGGACAAGACATGTTGCAGAGTTTAAAAACGCTCCTTTTTTGAAGAGTTACGATTAAGAAGCTCCTAAGCCTGACTGTGCATGCCGCAGAATTGAAGGATAGTTCATTGCCTCACAAAATGTTACAATGAGTGAAGTGGAATTTCTTTGGCAATAATCTTCCATAGGGAGCCTGGCATCAGTCTCCTACAGTGAATGATGCGCAAAACCTGGACGGGTATTATGGACATGGCTTAGTGGCCCGCCTGGATAACATTGGCAAATAGAAGTAGGATGTCTGAAGAGAGGGAAACACAAAGAATTTGGTAGAACCATGGGCACAACAGCCTCTGGGACTGAGATATGGTAGAGGTAATCAGTAAGAAAAGTGAAAATAAAACTGAAGAGCTAATTAGTTGGTTCGATGCCAATTTCTAAGGAGCCAACAAGCAGGTTCTGTGCAGCAGCATCTCAAAGGTATTTTAATTATTTGAGAAGACACAGCAAAGCTGCTTCTGAAAACGTAAACAGAAATCCGTATTTTCTTCAAATTGGTTGTTTATAAGTGTACCCTTAATCTCGTCAGTCATGGAGCTGTTAGAAATACTGTTATGACATACAACAACTCTTCAATGTCAGGAATTCACCGCCTTTCCATTTTCCATTATTTCTTTGAATTGATGTATTAGAAAGCTTTTCTTTTGTTTTACTAAGCTACTCCTGGGGATTTAGTGTAGCAACATGAATGCATAGCAGGTCTTGAAAGGAGTGTTGCCAATAATGCAAAGGACACAAATGACGGTGTAAACATACAGGATCCGTATCAATCACATTATGATTTCCAGGAGGGATTCCGCTCTTACAAATTATCCAACCTAACAAAGCTGTCAGAGCAAACTACCTATTTTGTTCATTACCAACTAGAATCCAAGGCTTGAATCTTAGCGCGATGGTGACTTCTAATCAGGCGATAATTAGCGTTTCAGCGATCATTGCAAAAAGGACTCGAGTATAAAAGTAGAGAAGTGTTGTTGCAATTGTGTAGAGTGTTGGCGAGACCATATCTGGGATACTGTGTCCAGTTTTGGTCTCCTCATTTGAGGAAGGATGTGGTGGCGTTGGAGGCAGTTCAGAGGAGATTTACCAGATTGATTCTGGGGACGAAAGGGTTGATTTATGAGGAGAGATTAAGCAGTTTGTGCTTATACTCGCTGGAGTTTAGAAGGATGAGAGGGGATCTGATCGAGGTATATAAAATACTAAAAGGGATTGATAAAGTAAACATAGACCAAATGTTCCCCCATGTAGGGCAATCTAGAACAAGAGATCACATATACAGGTTGAGAGGCAGTAGATTTAGAACTACTTCTCGCAGTTGGTATTGAATTTGTGGAACTCGCTGCTCCATAGTGCTGTGGCGTCTGAGTAATTAAATAGTTTCAAGAAAAAGATAGATATATTTCTTATTTTTAAAATGGGTTAAAGGGATATAGGGAACAAGTAGGGGAGTGGATTTGAAGCCAGGAAGAGATCAGCCATGATATGATTGAATGGTGGAACAAGCTCGAGGGGCTGAATTGCCCACTTCTGCTCCTAATTCCTATGTTCCTATGATAATGGCTGCTGGTTTGAGGTGAGGAAACCAGGAAAAAGGATTTCTGAAGAGTTTTTCCATTTTCAACTACAAACTTTTTAATTGTTTTTCATGCCAATTTTCACCTACAGGTGGGGAGCCTGCAGCACAAAGCCACAGCCAGGGAAATTAGGTAGTTCTAATGGAGGTGGGTGTTGGAGATTGTGGGGCGAAGGGGTCCTGATTATGGGGGTGGTTCAATGGTTGTCAGGGAGGGGCTTTACTGGGCTGCTTGTTGGTTCAGGAGGAAACACTCCTTCTCCTCCTGGTCAACAAGCAGAGCCATAAAGGCACTCATAGTTGCAGTCTTTTCCACCTCCTTGTACTTACCTGGGAAACCCAGCTAGTGGTTTAAAAATTGTGAATTACCCAGCAGTTTGTGCAGCTTATAGTTCCTCAGGCTGTCTCCATGGCAACACCCCAACTTGGCAATTAATCAGCACCCTTTTCCTCCTGTAGTATAAATTGTTGTGAATCTTTAACTTGGTAGTCCATTTAAAATTAAGTTGAAGGTTAAAATAAACCTCATACTGTTGGGATACTAAATGGGGCAGGAGGTGGGGGGAGTGGTGGTGGTCCATCAGTATGTTCACTAATTTCTTATTAATACAAGTGCTTAAATAGTAAATGCATCTGTTAAAATACTTGTACCATCTAACCTCAAGGATATCTATATGCATAAATGCATCTTTATGCCTTACAGGTGCAGATAACATTAAGAAAGAAGAGATACTCGAAGCGGAATAAGTAGTAATGGGTAATATGCAGATACACGAAGGGAGCAGCAAATAGGAGTAGCTTTTTTCCTACAGGAATTTGGAACGTAGGTATCTTAATTGATGTGGAGTAAGGAGGAGTAGTGTATTGATTCAGGACAGGATGGGGGCTGGGGCGGAGAGGGCAATTTTACCTGGAATCAAATCCAGTGTAATAGATTGCCCTTTTTATTGCCGCAGCTGCACTGATAACTTCAGCAACAGGAAAACAAGTGGCAGCACAGAAACTTGAGCAAAGTCTGGACCTTGTCTATGTGCTCCCTAAAACAAGGTTGTGGCTAGAGGTCAGTGATCGACCTAGTAAAATTTAGTGATGTTGTATTCTCGAAATTGGTATAAAAAGAGTCCAAACAGACAAAAGGTGCAGACGACCTCAAGAGACACTCAGATAAAGAGCAAGAAATTCAAACTGTCAAGACACTTGGAGGGTGAGCCAGGGGTCCAGGCGAAATGTGCACTTGTTAGTCTGACTTTTACCCAAGATATAAAGAGGATAAAATAACTTTCAATTATATCTTGTAAACTATTGCTCAGATTCGAAAAGTATTAAGTGTTCCTGTGCTGAATAAAGTTTAATCATCCTCAATGTAAGTCAACATTAAATGATAGGCTATTATGGTTTACCAGAAAGACAACCTAACAATACATTATCTGCACAGTACTCTTGCACACAAGAGGCATTTTGCACTGTACAGCAGTTGGAATTCATATAGTTTTAATGATAAACATCAGCAAGGAATCTGGAAACAAAAGTTCATGACAAGATCCCGTTTTTAGCAACTGCTAATTCAGAATGAATGTAAATAAATCCTCTGACTCAGTTTATTGTGTTTCTGTATGCCAGCCAGCCAAGCTGCTCTTGCAGCCTAGCGGGCAATCCTTGACCAGAAGGCCAAGAGCTCACAATCAAGCATTTGCATATCCTTACATGGGTAAATCTAACTGACCTTTAGCTCCTTTTAGGACTTTTAGTAGTTAGCACAACACACGAGCGCAAATAGGGGAGCAACCTTAGGTGCCAAAAAGATCATTTCCAGTTGGTCAACCACATACTAGTATTGATGTAGGTCACAGCAAAACCTGTGTCCCAGCATCTCCCACCTGTTTAGGAGTTGGCAGGTGGGGTTAAAAGCTACTATGTCGTGGATCGGTATAATATTAATTTGCCCCAATATTCTCCCTCACACTAATTTCACCACAATGGCGATCTGGGAAAGCTCCAGCAAAATCTGTGTACTTCCCACAGAAAAATGACAAAAACGATAACTGAGATGTTGAGTCACACCAAACATCCTCGCTCAATTCCTCTGCCTCTCATGCCAAATCAGATACAGGTAAAAGCTTTGCTGAAGTTGACCCGTCTGTCCTTCGGCATGCATATCTGACTTAAGAAATCCTAAAATGAGGTAAGGTAATAAGCGGGAAATAATTTATTTTATAAGTGCAGTTGTACGAGCTTGAAGAATTCTCATGACAGCACAGGCCTGAGAATGCACAACACAACAGAATGGTCATGATGACAACCTGATAAAAATGGCTACAATTTGGAAATTAGTTCAAAACATGTTGCAACTGGAAAGGTATTGATATCTTTGCTATATTCTTATCTTTGAAATTATAATGTCAATTTACATCAATATATTCTTTGTCACTTGCAGTACAGGGACATGGATCTTTGTACATCAGCCAGAGCTCAGCTGTGTAACAAATGCAGGTCGTCCCTAAAGTGTAAGCAAGATTTTAAGCACATTATACATTTGCAAATCTGCAGCAGTCTATAGAACCAGCGTTGGTGCTTTGAGTTATCTTTTAGGAGATCAGGTCAGCCAGCTAGCAGCTGGGCTCCAGGGTCTTTACAAATGTAAATAAATCCAACAGAAAATTCAAATGAGTTCAGTGATTCCAATTAAGCAGACGCCAATTCAAAATCTGAAAATGTATTCTAATCGTATTAAGTTGGCCAAACAGGAGTAAGGCTTCCCAGCCAACAAGATGCTATCAATGCAGTGATGCATGTATAGAATCGGCACTCTAATAACCTTCAGACTCAGCCCATTCATAAGTAAACTAAATAGTAATGAATCCCTGGAATAAACCTTCTCCCTAAACTAAACAGTAACGTATCCCTAGAATAAATCATCTCCCACTCCTGGGATAAGAAATGGAACCTTTTCAGGGCTCATGTGAATTGCATTTATAATTTGAAACTTATTATTTTTAAAGTAATATTCTAAGTAACTGAATTAAAATATTTATAGCCATCATTAATGTCTCCAAATACTGTTTTAAATGTAGGTGGATATTTTTGAGGTTGTTATGTTGGTTGTCGAATATCACATGCAAGATGGCTGCCTAATCATATTCGACTGACTATTTTTGTTTTGCACCCACTCTAAGTACTCTAAGCTAGCGGCTTTTGACTATACTTGTATAAAATAATTTTAATCATTGTAACACATGCGAAGATTCATATTAACATGTTAGTCCACATGTTTTGAATCATGTATTCTCCTGACTCTCCCATTTCAAAAAACTGCTTGATTACTCTTCACAGAAGACAACTCACAAAAAGGGACAGCTATACAACTGCTATACGTAAATAGGCATTCAAAATAAATAAAAACACTTTTTAAAATCATGTAAATACCTTTAAAGTATTATTTGGAAATCAATGGAAAATGTACCAACATTGTAAACATTTAATCATAAAATCTTGATAGAGGATAGAAGTGGTTGAGTGCAATTATCTTCTAGATGTATACTTCACTCTGCTTCTATGACTCTATACAGTTTTTCTACACTGGCAATTATTTAACTGCATTGCGAAGTGTTTATCTGCTCCACCTGCTTGGAGTTGATATCAACCTGAGCAAGCTCACTGATTGAAAGACAGACTTGCTTGGCCACATTCTCAGCTCAATATTACATGCTTTACAGCTCCAAGGATTTTGGGTCAGTATGCCATTGCTAGGAGGCCGTCACTGTGCACCTCGAAGCTTAAAACACCCTCCTCAGAAACTCACTTCAGAGGGTTAGTGCCCAAGTGTAATTTACTTGAGGGCAATGAACTTGACTGCAGACTCTCACTTTTACAATCCAGTTTTACATTCAGTGCAGAACAACAACATAAGTTTCACATTTGTGAAATGAGCTTTGGTAATTTCAACCTAATTCTTAGTGAGTATAAGCCCACAGCACAAAGCTGACATGGTTACAGAGAATTTTCCTCAAAAGATCAGAAGCTAATAGAAAAATAACAATCACACAATGTCTATTGGAAGAAGAGAGAATAGAAAAAGGTATTAAAAATCTATTGAATTTGGGATGGAAGTTTGAGTTTTTGCAGAAGAAATAGGAAAAAAGGTTCTTATCGAGCTGTTAGCTATGATTCTGTACACACCATGATAGCCAAATCATAGTGAAGTCAAATAAAAGGACCAAAACTATACAAGGCAGCAAGTTTAGCTATGCATGTCCTTGGCTAACAGGGGAAATAGATCACCTATTTGTGTACACAGTCTTGGATGAGGGCTGTTGCACAGGAGGGATTCAAATATATAAAATATGTCTTTCCATAGAACCATAAAAACGTTATGGTACAGAAAGAGGTCATTCAGTCCATCATGTATGCACCAGCCAAAAAAGAAACTAGCCGCTCATTTTAAACCCACTTTCCAGCAGGGGGTCCATAGCCTTGCAGGTTACAACACTTCAGATGCAGATCCAGGTATCTTTAAAATTAGTTCAGCAATTCAGCCTCAATCACCGATTTATACAGTGAATTGCAGGTGCCCACTATCATCTGGGTGAAAATGTTTTTCCTCGGAAAGAATGTTCCCGATGGTGGGGGAGTCCAGAATTAGGGGTCATAGCTTGAGGATAAGGGATAAACCTTTTGGAGGTGAGGAGAAATGTCTTCACCCAGAATTCACTGCCACAAAAAGTGGCTGAGGCCAAAACATGTAATTTCAAGAAGTTAGATATAGTTCTTGGGGCTAAAGGGATTTTTTTTTGGGGGGGGGGGGTTGGATCAGGGTATTGAACTTGATTTTCAGCCATGCTCATAACGAATGGTGGAGCAGGCTCGAAGGGCTGAATGGCCTCCTCCTGCTTCTATTTTTCATGTATGTTTCTATGTTAGTCCCCTCTAATCCTCCACAATCACCTTAAATCCATGTCCACTTGTAATTGACCCACTCAGCTAGGGGAAACAAGTTTTTCCTATCTAGTCCCCTCATAATTTATTACATACCAATTAGGTCCCCCTTAGCCTCCTCTGTTCCAAGAAAAACAACCCTAGCCTGTCTAATCTCTTCCCACAGCTGCAATTTTCAAGCCCTGGCAACTTTCTAGTAAATCTCCTCTGCACTCTCTCCAGAGCAATTATTTTCTTCTTGTAACGTGATGACCACACTGTAAACAAAATTCCAGCTGTGGCCTAACCAGCATTTTATGCAGTTCCACATGCAGTTCCATCATTACATTCCTGCTTTTGTATTCAATACCTCACCCAATAAAGGAAAGCATTCCATGTGCTTTTGTGACCACTTTATCCACCTGGCCTGCCTCCTTCAAGAACCTGTGGACATGGTCTCTCACTTCCTCAACCTCTCAATATCCTCCCATTTATTGAGTATTCCCTTCCTTGCTTGGTTTGCCCTCCCCCAGTGCACTACCACTCACTTTTCCAGACAATTCAATTTGCCTTTCCTTAAGGAAACCTAGATATAGGTTTAACATTTCATCTATTTCAGAAGGCATTTTGTCTGGCCTTTGTTGTCATAGATGTCATTTTGTCAACTCATATAATGTTTGTATGAATACAGTTTCAGGCTCTAAAATCTCACACTCCTAGACAGTATACTTGAAAAAGCTTGTCTTATGGTCACTTTTGTATCACTCTGGGCTCCAACTTTACTTGTTCTGCTGCAGCTATCTTTGGCTTTCACTATTTTACTACGGTGACTGAATTTTCTCCTTACTCACAAAACTCATCCAACACATTCCTTTTCCTTACATCTCCCATGTGTTTAATCAGTACATCTTGATTTTTCTCATCTTCATCCTTTGTGCTATGCTGCAACTTGGCTCTTGTTGCTTATCTATATTTCTCAATGAATCTGAAAACCAGTATCGCCAAAACAAGAGCACAAACTACTCAGGAAGCAATTACATAAACCGTGTTTATTGTAGTTACAGTTTTTGGACATTACCAGAGGCCTGAACAAGATCAGTTGTATATGGATATTGAAACTAGGTGGCACACAAAGATTAGAAACTCACATCACAAGTCATGTTTGACTTTTTTCAAACTGCCTGTAACCTCGGACTATAATGGTGAAGCAGACAAGTTTAGGCCATAATCAACATTTGCTATCAACTGAATGCAAATTCAATCTCTATATGCAAAATAAGCACTGCTGTGAAATTTCTCTTAATGTACTGTACACTAAAAGTTCAGCAAATAATCTTAAGTTGTTCCAGTGTGTATGGCAAGCTGCTAGTTAAAAGAAACAAACAATGCATAAAAACACAGTTTATGCAATATATTTTACATCATTTACATACAAGAGTTGCTTGTTACCAGCTTTGAATTGTAATTCCCTGAAACACTCGCATTATGATTTAAAATACTGGTAACTACTACAGGAGTATATAAAGCCAGAGTAGCCATTAGACAAGATAAACTTTCACTGCTACCCAATCTCAACCAGGGCAGAATTTTTCAATTGACTTTGATGACAATTGAGACAAACAAAAGCAAAATATCGTGGGTGCTGCAAATCAGAAATAAAAACAGAGAATGTTGGAAATACTCAGCAGGTCTGGCAGCATCACTAGAGAAAATGATCATCGGCCTGAAACGTTAACCCTGTTTCACTCTCCAAAGATGCTTCCAGACCTTGCTGAGAATTTCCAACATTTTCTGTTTTTATATTTGCTAATAACTAAGAATAAGAACTTTATACTTTTTATTAAAATTTAAAATTGGATATTACAGCCTTGTTAGCAAGCAATGTTACAAGTCCTAATGCAGCTCTCTTAAAAATCAGGAATATACATTATTACAAGAGAGCAAATCAACTGCTTCAATTGAGATATAATTTCCCAGAATTTGGACAATGCTAGTTACCACAAAAAAAGTGGTGGGCCTTCTTGAGTCATAGTAACTGAATACCAGGAGTGGCTTGCTAGGTCACTTCAGAAATCAAAAGACAATCCATGCAATGTGGATTATTAGGCTGGACCAGGTAAGGGGTGGCAGATTCCCTTCTCTGTTGGGTTTTTATGGTAATCTAGCATTTTAGATAATTTTGTTCAGCTACTATCCCATAGACTTAGTTTCACAACATGCCATAATGGAATTTAAACAAGACATTTTAGGCTTCTAAACCAATATTATAACCATACACAGTCATTGATGAGAAGTCAAAGCAGCCTGATAACCCTCCTACAAGTGAATTTCACATGCTAAACACTTCACAAGCTTACCTGTGACTGTCACCAACATGGATGCCACTAGGGGACGATTATTGTCTAGCTTCCGACTCAGTCGCAGTTCTCCACTTGTCTGGTTGAGATTCATTAAACTCAGCTCATTCCCTTGCTCAAATGTGTAGAACAGTCGATCTGAAACATCAGGATCGTAGGCTGGGATCTTGCCAATGACTCCTGATGGGAAGGTGTTTGACTTGTTGGATATGTAGTTGTTAAAGATTATTTGGAAATTCTTAAGGACAGGACTATTGTCATTCTGATCAATGAGCCGAATGTGCACAGTAGCTCGGCTAACAAGAGGTGCTGAGGTTGCTTGCACTACAATTACATACTCGGATTTTGCTTCATAGTCCAGGTCAGTGAGAGCTGTGAGTTCTCCAGAAAAGATATCCATCTGGAAGATCTCAGGAATGTTGCCTTCCACAATTTGATACATAATCTGAGCATTTGTCCCCTCATCTGGATCAGCTGCTGTGATCTGCCCCACCACTGAACCAACAATGCTGTTTTCCTTCACAAATACCTCAAATTCATCAGCAGGAAACACAGGTGCATTGTCATTAACATCCAAAATATTGACATGAATGTGAACTGGAGTCCTACGTACAGGTATCCCTCGATCTACTGCATAAGCAGTGAGGTCATATATTGGAACACTCTCACGATCGAGTCTTCGGACAGTTCGGACAATCCCTGATGTTGGCTCAATGGTGAAGTCCCCATCCCCATCCTCCCCGTTCTGGAAGGTATACTGAACCCTTCCATTAGCATGGGCATCACGGTCGGTAGCTGATATCTGCAAGACACTGGTAAAAGGTGGGGCATCTTCAGAGACGGAACCTTGGTACTGAACATTTACAAACACTGGTGAATTGTCATTGACATCCTTGACCATGATTTCAACATAGGTAGTATCAGATTTCTGTGGAATCCCATTGTCTTTGGCAGTGATAGCGAGTGTGTATGTCATTTGATCTTCATAGTCAAGCTCAGTCTGTAGTGTTATGGCACCTGAATCGGGATCAATTCGAAACTGAGGAATGTTATCCTCCAAGTAGTAAGTAATCCTAGCATTCTCTCCAACATCATCATCTGTAGCACTAATTACCACTACAGTGCTACCCACTGGACGATCTTCATTTACATTTATTGAATAATGTGCACTTTGAAACACTGGCCGATGTGTATTTGCATCTGTGATATTGACGTGCACATGGCACATATCATGAAGTGTGCGATCAGAGGCAGTAATTGTTAGGACATAGCGTCGTTCTTGTTTATAATCCAAAGGCAATGCCAGTGTAATGAAGCCTGTGCCACCCTGGGTGCTGATACTGAAACGGTTCCTTGTATTTCCACCTGTAATCTGATATGTGACCACCCCATTCACATCTCGATCCACTGCAGTTACTGTCAGTACACTGGTGCCAACTGCAGCATCTTCATTTAAACGGATAAAGTACTCTTTCTGGGTAAATTCTGGTCGATTATCATTAACATCCATCACTGTAATAGTGACACTTGCTGAAGCAGACAGAGATGGAGAACCATGGTCCCTCGCTTCTACGCCAAAGGAATAATGTTCAACAAATTCACGGTCCAGTTGTGCACTCACTGTGATCCAGCCTGTTCCACTGTTGATCACAAAAGGCGTGTCTGGGGCTGTGTCTGTCAGTCTGTACTCCAGACGGGCATTTTCACCATAATCTGCATCCACAGCTTGGATATGGATCACAGAGTGCCCAAGAGGGGCATTTTCAAGAACCGATACCTGAAACGGGGTACTCACAAAAATAGGAACATTGTCATTGACATCCACCAACTGAATACTGACCATTCCTGTATTGTTGGATAGGGGTGGGCGCCCTGCATCCTGAGCACGAACACGCAAGGCGTATTCACGCTCCACCTCAAAATCTAAAGGTGTCACCACCTCAATGGCACCAGTGATACTGTCGATGGAGAACTGCCCCCTACTGTTTCCACTAATTATATTATAATGGACCAAAGCATTATTGTCTTTGTCCCGGTCTGTGGCAGTAACTCGCAAGATGTGTGTGTGTGGCCTGATGTCTTCTCTCACCTGGACAATGTAGCGTTTCTCACTAAACTGGGGAACGTTGTCATTTTCATCCAAGACCGTTATGTAAACTTTTACTGTGGCACTTTTAGGACCAGGGTTTTTACCTTGGTCGTTGGCTTCTACAATCAGGGAGTATTTCTCCATGGTTTCTCTATCTACTGATCCACGGGTAGTAATTAAACCCGACCTGGCGTCGATGTCGAAAACGGCGTGTGCAGCTTGCTGATTCATGAATCGATACCTGATATTGGCATTGGAAGGGGAGTCGATATCTGTGGCTCGGAGTTGCAAGATGGGGTAACCTTCCTCTACGTTCTCCCGAATGGTTTCTCGGTATTCGGCTTGCTCAAACACTGGGTGGTGGTCATTGGTGTCGGCCACTGTAATGGAGATCATGGCGGTGGCAGAGAGGCGGGGGATGCCGTGGTCGGCAGCCGTGACTCGGAAATAGTGCAGGTCCATGCTTTCCCTGTCCAGGAATTTACTGGTCGAAAGCAGCCCTTTCTCCGTGTCGATTGTAAAATAATCCATGGACCTGCTGTCCATTAATGAAGCCATGGAGTAAAACAGCCTGCCGGCCTCTCCAGAATCTGGGTCCACTGCAGTAATGGAGATTACAGGAGTCCCTGGAGGCTGGTTCTCCGCCACCTGAACCTGGTAATTATACTGCGGGAAATGAGGGCGACGATTGACTGATCTACCAGTTCTCCTTAATGGCAGAGGAAAGACGGCTCTCTTACCCCGCCTGCCAAATGGGGGATTAAATGTATCAAATTGCATAGCTTTGCTGGAGTTTAATTGGAAGAGGATTCGCAGATCGCTTTTTGCATGGCTCCTTGGCCGGGGTCCAAAGAGCAGAGTTTTCAAACAGCCTTTGGTAGTTTTAAGAGATTGCATCCGGGGGAAGGCTCCACAGCCGGGTGGAAGGGAAAGGTTTGTTGCGGGTGGCCCGAAGCTCTTTGTTCTGCTGTCCGGGTTGCCGAGCCGCTGAACAGACGCTGTGTGTGTGAGAGGAGCTGGAGCTGTCCGCGCTGGGGCTGGTGCTGAAACCTCCTGCAAACAACGCCCAGAGAGCAGGCACCCTTTCACACACCGAGCGCGGGTTCCTGGGCTTAGAAAACGATAAAAACAACCGAATGCACTTGCAGGCGATCCGGAGCAGCCTGTCCTGTTGTTAACTGGAATGTGGATCAGGCACCCCCTCAAACACGGGTTAACATATTGGTGTCGGTAACGCTGGTCCAGGCTCAGAGTCCTCTCCTGCTGGCTGCAGCACTTAAGCCATCTTCTATCGGTGCTTAAAAGGTGACACTCGCAATGTTTCCAACAGAATCCCAATCCCACCTTTTCTTCTCCATCTTTCAGCTGTTCCCGGCCTCGCCTCACATTCCGGCTCCTGAAGGCAGCACAGTCCCCGAGCAGATCCCACCCAAACCTGGCGTCCGCCCCGGGCCGGCCCCGGCACAGTTTCCTGGAGTTACTGGCCGGCCCCGGGCGGCAGAGCGGGAGGCCGGCCTCGCCACCCCCTGGCCTGGGTACTGAGCCTCTCTCCCTCCTCCACTCGCCCGGGCGCAGGGGGAGCCCCCCGGCTGAGCCCCCGCCACCGAGTCCTCCTCCTCGTCTCTCGTCCGCCCTCCAGAAGCAGTAGCGGGGCGCCGGGCCCGGAGCCGCTGCCCGGCCTCCTCCTGCCCCGGACGGCCGGACACCCCCGGGGCAGGGCGCCGGGCCGAGCGGGAGGCCAGGCCCCGGCAGCTGCCCGACGCTCGGGCCGGCCCCAGGCGCCGGGATTCCCGCTCTGAACGCGAACAAAGAGCCGGGGAGGACGAGCAGCAGCAGCCGCAGCAGGTGGAGAGAGAGGCGGCCTGTCAGCAGCCGCGCCGCCATCAGTCTGCCCCTTCTCGCCGGCCGCCGCTCCGGGGCGGCCCTCGCACCCTCACCCGTCCCGGGGCCCGACACCGCCCTCCCGCTGCCCCGCTCAACATCCACCCCAGGCCCCCGCTCCTTCCCTTCCTCCCCTGCCGGCTCCCGCTTCAGCGCCTTTCCCCCTCCTCTCCCTCTCTCTCAGGCATTCCTCCCCGCGTCGGGACACATCTACTCATCCTCGCTCCGCTCGCTTCCAACATGGCAGCCGGCGCCCGCCACCGGCCTTTTCCACCTCCCTGCCGGCTGGGGGGAGGGAGGAACCTCTCCATACACCCCCCCTCTCCCTCATCCTGCATGGTACATCCCACCTTCCCCGCCCCGCCAGCTGGCCGCTGTGACTATTGGACACGCCTCCATCATTGATACTGGCAAGGTGTGCTGCCAGCACCTCAGGAAGGAGCTGCTCTCCGAAAGCTAGTGATTCCAAACAAACCTGTTGGACTTTAACCTGGTGTTGTAAGACTTCTTACTGTGCCCACCCCAGTCCAACGCCGGCATCTCCACATCATAGTTTCAGAATTGTTACAGTGCAGCAGGAGGCCATTTGGCCCATTGTGTCTGCACCGGCTCTCCGAATGAGCCATTCACCTCTTGCCACTTCTGCCCTCCCCCCATCACACTCTTCCCTTTCAAATGACATTCCCTTTTGAATTGAACCTGCCTCCACACCCTCAGAAAGTCCGTTCCGGACTCCAACCACCCGCTGCGTGAAGACGTTTTTTCCTCTGCTGGCCAGCTCTTCTTTTCCCAATTACTTCAAATCTCTGTATCCCCACTGAGGCTGGCACGTTTTAACCTCCGCTGAGGAACCTTTCAGTTCAAGTTACTTTCTAAATCTTGTAAAATTTAATAAATAAAACGTTACAATGTTGTGTGTTTCAGTTCATAGAAAGCTCCCAGCAAATAACAACTAGCATTTCCACAGAACCTCTGTAAAGCAGAGAGACACATCCCAAAATGTAATTTTTTTTCAGGCCACGAAGGAGTCCACACTGAGTAGATCAAAGACACTTAGTTTATTTACAATAACTATTATCTACGTCACACGGCAGATTCCAACTGGGTCTGCCTTGCCAGTGCCTAATTGGCCGGCTTTATGTACCCCACAACTATACATTGAAGTGCCCACCCCCACCCCCTGAACGGGGAGCTCATATTCTGCAAGGTCCACGGGGAAGTTAATAGTTTGTAAGGTACTTGTGGGTTATAACAGTATTAGTATGTGGTTAAAGAATTGGGGGGGGGGGGGGAGAGAAAGGAAACAAAGGGCTAGGAGGACAAAAGGAAAGATAAATTGTGGATGACAGTAAAGTATCATGATCCAAGGTCTAACAAGCAATACGGTGTAAAAACAATTTCTGCATGTCATATTGTCCATAAACGTCTTTTCATAAGAATGTTTTATGATTGATGTAAGCAACAAAATTAGTTAGCCTCCGTTTCCAGACTTTTTTTCATTACTGCAGATGAGGTACAACATTGCACCGAGAGCACCAGCAATGGCAAGAGACACTCAAATATCCAGAGTGCAAGAAAGAGATACATTATTGTAACATTGGAATTCTTTTTATTCATTCAAGGGATGTGGGCGTCGTTGGCTGGGCCAGCATTTATTACCCATCCTTAATTGCCCTTGAACTGAGGCTTGCTCGGCTATTTCAGAAGGCACTTTAGAGTCAACCACAGTAGGCCAGACCATGTAAATGTGGCAGAGATCCTTCCCTAAAGGACATTAATTTCTCTTTTTTAAATTTAATAATCTTCATTGTCACAAGTAGGCTTACATTAACACTGCAATGAAGTTACTGTGAAAAGCCCCTAGTCGACACATTCCAGCGCCTGTTCGGGTACACAGAAGGAGAATTCAGAATGTCTAAATTACCTAACAGCACGTATTTCAGAACTAATGCGAGGAAACCGGAGCACCCGGAAGAAACCGGCGCAGACACAGGGAGAACGTGCCACAGACAGTGACCCAAGCCAAGAATCGAACCTAGGACCCTGACATTGTGAAGCCGTAGTGCTAACCACTGTGCTACCGTGCTGCCCACATTAGTGAACCAGATGGGTTTTTACAACAATCGACAATGGTTTAATGATCACCAGTTAATTCCAGATATTGATTGGATTCATAGTTTAACCATCTGCCATGGTGGGATTCAAATGGGTCCCCAGAACATTAACCTGGGTCTCTGGATTATTGTGCCATTGCCTCCCTGCCAATGCTTAGCAGGCCAGGCAGTATCTGTCAAGAAAGAAACCAAGTTGACATTTCAACCTAATGACTTGATAATCAATGGCAATGCATATCTCATTTGAACATTTGACCAGCGAATTAGGAGCAGGAGTAGGTCACTCAACCCCTTGAACAAGCTCCACCATTCAATACAATCATGACTGATCTTATTGTAACCTCAACCCCACACTCCTGCCCATCCCAATAGCCTTTCAGCACTTTGTCAATCAAGAATCTATCCAGGTCTGCCTGAAAAATATTCAAAGACTCTGCTTCCACTGCCTTTTGAGGAATAGAGTTCCAGAAACTCGCAATGCTCTGAGAGAAAGAAATTTGCCTCAACTCTATCTTAAATGATCAAACCCGTACTTTTAAACAGTGACCCCCCTAGTTCTAGATTATTCCACAAGAGGAAACATCCTCTATATATCCACCCTGTTAATACCCCTCCGGACTTAAAGATTTCAATCAAGTCACCTCTTACTCTTCTAAACTCTAGTGGATACAAACCTAACCTGTCCAACCTTTATTCATAAAGACAACCCATCCATTACTGGTAGTAAAATTTATAAATTTAGAGTACCAAATTCTTTTTTTGCAATTGAGGGGCAATTTAGCTTGGCCAATTCACCTACTCTGCACATCTTTTTGGGTTGTGGGGGTGAGACCCACACAGACCTGGGGAGAATGTGCAAACTCCACATGGACAGTGACCCAGGGCCAGGATCGAACCCGGGTCCTTGGCGCCATGAGGCAGCAGTGCTAACCACTGCGCCACCGTGCTGCCCTTCGTAAACAGTTTCTGCACTCCCTCCAATGCATTTATATCTTTCCTCAGATAAAGAGACCAATACTGTACACAATACCTCAGATGTGGTCTCGCCAATGCCCTGTACAAGTGAAGCATAACCCCCCTATTTTTGTAATCAATTACCCTTACAATAGATTATAACATTCTATTAGTTTTCCTAATTACTTGCTGTAAATTTATACTAAATTTTTTTGACTCGTGGATGAGGACGGCCTGATCCCTCTACACCTCAGAATTCTACGATCTGTTACCATTTAGATAATAAGATTATTTATTTATTTTTCTTGCCAAAATGCACAATTTCATGTTTTCTCACATTATACTCCATTTGCTAGGTTTTTTACCCACTCATTTAACTTATCTATACTCCTTTGTCGCCTCTGTATAAACTCTTCACAATTTACTTTCCTGCCTATCTTTGTGTCATCAGCAAATTTAGCAACCATACCTTCAGTCCCTTCATTCAAATAATTTAGATAAATTGTAAAATGTTAATTGATCCTTGTGGCACACCACTCGTCTTATCCTGCCCACCAGAAAGAGAGCCATTTATGCCAACTCTGTTTCCTGTTAACTAGCCAATCTTCTATCCATGCCAATATGTCCCCTTAACCCATGAGCTTTTATTTTCCACAATAACTGTTAATGTGACACCTTATCAAATGCCTTCTGCACTTTGTATGTTTATTTCAGATTTTCAGCATCTGCATTATGAAATGAAAAAAATGAAAATTGCTTATTTTGAAGTAGGCTTCAAATGAAGTTACTGTGAAAAGCTCCTAGTCGCCACATTCCGGCGCCTGTTCGGGGAGGCTGGTGCGGGAATTGAACCATGCTGCTGGCCAGCCTTGGTCTGCTTTAAAAGCCAGCTCTTTAGCCCTGTGCTAAACCAGCCCCTTATTTTGCTTTGGTTGTAGTATAAAGTTCTTTGTTTATGTGGAAGTCTGCGCCCTAGCTGCACTGTTCTCAAACTCATGCCCCATTGAGTGTCTTGCTCCAATATATGAGCTGTCCTGCTGGCTCCTAGTTGTGGATTCTGCCACAGCGTCTGTTGCTCCTTCTGGCTACTAACTGCAGATTCTAATGCTGCTTCCCCTCCTTCTGCTAGCTTTCTCACTCCCGCTGGTTGTTACACTGCCAGCTTTTCTCAGGCTTCTGGAGGCTTTAATGTTCTTGTTTTGATGGTTCCTATTTCTCTTCCTGCAACTCCCCTACTCTTGCTCCTGTGATCTACCTGGCTGGTTCTCTTGATCATGGATGGATGGCTTGCTACATCTAGGCAATTTGATTGATCTTGCCGGGCTGTTTGAATTAGATGGGATAAACTTCCTTCCCAAAAATATTTGCATGTTTTAAATGGTATGTTTTTGCCTATCATGAATTAACATATATAATAGCCTAATCCAAATTGTTGGAAAAATGTGTCAAATAAAATGTGACAAATGAAAAGTTTCTGAAGCATGTTCTGACTCCTTGGAAATCCCTCACAAATAATGTAAGGAGGCTTTTGAAGACACCAAGAAAAGGAACAAGATAGAGGTATTAGGGGGCGAAAGTACCAGGGGCAAGAACTTCAAGTAGCCACCAATGAGAAACAAGTGATAGGGTAGTGTTGAAGAGGTGCAGGGTATGCAAGAGAAGAAGAGATTGCTGAGTTAGGGTGGTGATCATAAAATTAATTTGCTGAAAAACAGGAAGTCAGTGGAAGAAAATTTGATCCTTATTTTGGATTTGATGCAATCAGAAAATTATCAACTACTCCAAAATGTATTGAAATTCTGATTCTATTTAATATGGGCCAATTTAACATCACAGGCTCAGCTCAGATTTGTGTGATGGTCCCAACCTTCCCTGGATGCTTTAGTAAAAGTATAAGAACATAAAAATTAGAAGCAAGGCCCCAAAGCCTGCTCTGTTAATATCAATTGTTAGTACATGATGGAGGAATAATACAGCAGCTTATCCTTTACCTTCAACAAGTATATTCTACAATCAACACAGCCGAGATACAAACACCCAGTAATTTCCCCACCCAACTGTTCCAGTTGTGTCCATTTATACTCTTTTCGAGATTGAGTCAATGACCATCATCTGTCTTTAATAAGGCAATTTGCTTAACAATGTAATTGTCAAAGCATGCACTTGCTGATATATTGACACATTGATATGTTCCACCATTCAATCAGGTCATGGCATCTTTATCTCCAGAACAGCAATTCTATCAAAGTAATGCATTATTTCCATATCTCACATCAATCAGTGTTGTTGAATCAGAATGCAAATTTAGTTTTCTGCTCTTGATATACACCTACTGGTCACTGGGCTGAGATTGAGCTAATAATTTGAATTGGGATCCACATAGCCTGGAGAGAGAGAGATCTTGGATGGTAAGATATATATGGCTAATGCAGCATACTGCACCGTGCACTACTCAGAAAGATTTTTCCAGACATCCAGACCTTAGCTATGCCATGAGAGGAGAGGGTGGATAGTAAACAGGAATGGGAAATTCGAGTAGAAAGCAAAATCCAAAGATAGTTACTAGGTGACGTTTCCAAAGCAGAGACGAGCCATCCACGACTGGGAATCACAATGAGCGAAATTACTAAGCAAAGGCAAGAACAGAAACGGGTTGCTTGGTTTGAGGAATGAGGTGAAGAAATAGACAGAAGACAAGAGAGAACAATGAACTTATTGCCAGGATGAAAAGAAAGCCAGGTTATCTGAAGTGTATTGTGGAGAAAACATAACCAGGTCAGATAGGTTATTACAGTTGTCTTATGAATCAGATTTCCAATTCTTTTTATTCTATTTCATAGAATTTACAGTGCAGAAGGAGGCCATTCGGCCCATCGAGTCTGCACCGGCTCTTGGAAAGAGCACCCTACCCAAGGTCAACACCTCCACCTTATCCCCATAACCCAGTAACCCCACCCAACACTAAGGGCAATTTTGGACACTAAGGGCAATTTATCATGGCCAATCCACCTAACCTGCACATCTTTGGACTGTGGGAGGAAACGGGAACACCCGGAGGAAACCCACGCACACACGGGGAGGATATGCAGACTCCGCACAGACAGTGACCCAAGCCGGAGTTGAACCTGGGACCCTGGAGCTGTGAAGCAATTGTGCTATCCACAATGCTACCGTGCTTCCCTATTCTTTTCCTATTCTTTTTTTTTAATTTTAGAGTACCCAACTCATTTTTTTTTCCAATTAAGGGGCAATTTAGCTTGGCCAATCCACCTACCCTGCGCATCTTTTCGGTTGTGGGGGTGAAACCCACGCAAACAAGTGGAGAATGTGCAAACTCCACACGGACAGTGACCCAGGGCTGGGATCGAACCTGGGACCTCGGTGCCGTGAGGCAGCAATGCTAACCACTGCGACAGCATGCTGCCCCTCTTTCCTATTCTATTAATAGAATTTAAATGACAAGATGGAGACAAAACAATACAAAGACTGGCTCAAAAGCCACTGGATGTTTATATTATAGCCCCATTGACATTTGATTTGGCTATAAAAGTTTATAAGGCACCATTGTCATTAGATATCAGCAACAACCAATATGGAATGCTTGACCTAGTAGGCAGCCATTATTTAACTGGTTGCATGTTTGTCACCGAGTCAATAGAGTGTGGGGTCAAGTCTCACTCCAGCAACCTAACCAAAAAAGTCTCGGCGAACACCTCATTGAAGTACGAGGGAGTGCTGCATGGTCAGATGTGTTATGTTTCAAATAAGATGTTAAAGTAAAGCCCTCATCTTCTCTCAAAGGTCGGACAAAAAATAATCCCATGGCACCATTTCAAAAAAGAGCAAAGGAGTCAGCCTTGGTGTCCTAGCCAATATCGAGCTGGTGTCCAATTAACATCACCAGAACAGATTATCTGGTCATTATCACATTGCTGTTTGTCGGAGTTTACTGTGTGCAAATTGATTGTTGTGTTTCCTACATTACAACCTTGACCACACTTCAAAAGTACTCCATTGGCTGTAAAATACATTAGGTTGCCCTGAGCTGATGAAATACACTATTTTTAGTGTATACGCTTTTTTTAGAGGTCACAACATACACATCAATCTATTCATATTGGACTCTACAAACTACTTTTCCTGGTATTGGCTGGAGCAGGGTGTGCTGATGCAAACTTAAAATAAGCTGTGCATTTTTGATAATTTTATTTGATGAGAGACTTCTTCTGTATAAGGTGAAGTGCATTTGTTTCATTAAACCAGCTCTGACATTTAAATCAAACCTAGATGAGCACAAGTGTTAACATACATTCAATTAATTCTTACAGTTGCTGATTTATTTTTTTACTTGGTCTTCACTACAGCAGCAACGATGCAGAAGAACATGAGAGTCTGAGACATGGACAGATTGGAAATGTGTGATTATTGAGAAGGATTCTAATTGCTTGAAAGCATTGGTTCTCAGAGCTTGTCATTCTCCCAACTAACAACTCCGATTGTTGTATTTTTGCTAACAGCGGATCGCAACTGCATATCTTGTGAACTTTACCTATGCTCCTCTTAAAATATTAAACAAGTCAGAAGATAAAATTTCACTGAGCTGAAAAATTATGATATCAATGAAATACCAATTAAACAAGTAAGCCAATGGTTGGCTCTGGAAATCATTCCATGGAATAATATTTTATTTTGAGTACCAGATGTAAATTGTTTTGTTTGTGCAACTTCAAGGGGGAAAAAAATCTGTAATTTCATAATTATTATGAAGCATTGAATCACATCAGTGACAATCAACATTCTAACCCCCAATCATTCCCCCCCCCCGCCCCCTCCACCAACCCCATCCTGTTGATTAACAAAACATTTTGAAGCCAGCTTACCATTGCACCTTCAGCGCTGCTGTTACCAGGCTGTTTTGACATAGGCATTGCTTTTAAATGTGCAATCATGATCAATTTCTCTATAACATAAATCACTTCCTTCCACACTTTAAAAGCATGGTTGAGCAGGGATAATGTTCAAGTGTACACATTATAGCAGGGAATTGAAAATAGGCCAGTCGATTGAAGGGCTTGATCTATGTCCTTGTTCTTCAATCAGCTGACCTGTACCTCAATTCCCTGGTACAGTATATGTTTTCATACGTTAATGCTTAATTAGATTATAGGTGAAGATGAAAACGTGATTTTACTGGGTACGGGTACCTTTGTATGGTTTCTAATGCACCAACACTTGTACTCAGTTGAGAGCCTCTCACTGCTCGGAATCAAGAGAATCATTGCTAGTGACGAAAAGTACATTCAAACATGCTATTAACAAGGAATACATTTCACCATTATTTTATGGCAATGATGAACTCAAGATTGAATACAACAACAGTCCACTTGTGTTTGCCTCATGCCTAAACAAATTTAGGTCTGATTTAAAACCTTCAATATATACACTTACTCATTCATTATTGTCTAAATGTATTAGATAATAAGAGTTGGATCAATCACGTGTCCATGGGCAAAACAGCTTGCAGTTTTGCCGGAGGCTTTTATACTGAATACCATCATTTTATTTTATCGCAATCTAATATCTCCCAACTGCTGCAAGGGAAAGGTAACTTAACTATCAAGCTGTCATTCCAGAGAAAGAGAGACCAAATATTTACTGTGGAATAATGTACTGCACAATACATCACAAGATACTGTAAAATATTCCAGCCTTCAAAAAGAAATCTTTTCCATTTTTTCTTTCATTTATAGTTTTCTCTTGTGTACGTCTTCTTGTCTCATATACTACCATCCTATAATAAATAGGCTGGCAAACAACATGCTCCCAGACCACTGTCAGCAGTGCTGCGTAACTGGGAAACATGCAAAAAGCAAACTAGTACCACTCATCCTTCAATTATTCTCTCCCGCCTTTTGAGAAATTGCCTCACCTCAGCATGAATTCATCTCTTAAATTTTCCAGCTAAGGTCATGAATGCATTAAGTGCATATTTGCACAATAAACCTGTATCTTCCCACTCAATGATGTAGTGCCCTAGTCACACCAGTGTTTTGGGTCACTGGGAAATATGTCAGAACTACTCACAGGGGTTGTCCTGCTGATTTTGCCTCTTCCCTCTGTGGGGGAGAGTTTGACACTCAGCACTCCCCACAGGTATCTTGTCAGTCCAGTGCACCACCATCTGCTGCTTTTACCCACTATTCGTTTTAGATGTTAGATCTAATATAAAATAAAATAATTCATTCACAAATTCTTTAAATTTCCTCTCTCCTCCACCCTTTGTACCCCCTCAGCCCCAAGCTTTATCTACAGAGTAGCTTGAGCACACCTTCCCCTCCCGACCAGGAAGGTTACAGGTTTGCTCCCAGATCAGTGGTGATAGCAACTGTTGGCAAGGGTGACACAATGAACTTCAACCTTCCTGTTTTAGGTGGAAGGAAATTGGATAGGATTTCTCCTCCTGACCACTAATAACCGTTACTGGGCATGTATGGATAGAAGCCTTAAATGCAAAAGAAAGCCATTCAGCCCTTTGAGTCTACACCGACCCTCTGAAAAAGCATCCTGCCTAGGCCCACTCCCCCACCCTATTCCCACAACACCGTAATCCCACCTAACCTGCACATCTTTGGACACTGAGGGGTAAGTTTAGCATGGCCAATCCACCTAACCTGCACATCTTTTGACTGTGGGAGGAAACCGGACCACCTGGAGAAAACGCATGCAGACACGGGGAGTCCGTGAAAACTTCACACAGGCAGTCACCCAAGGCCGGAATTGAACCCGGATCCCTGGCACTGTGAGGCAGCAGTGCTAACCACAGTGCCGCCGCACCGTAAATATTGGTTGATGAGACAGGTTTGTTGTGATGCTCTCCCAGCTGTTGAATAATATTCTGACACTCACTGTTGAGGCCCACGCAATGGCCATTTGGCCACTTGGGTACAGTGGCAGGGGATGAGACGTACCTGTGAAACTGTATCCCAGCAAGCCATCAATCCTTTCAGGAGAGGAGGGCAGGAACGAAGTTTGACAGGGAGGGTGTGAAGAATAAAATCCTTCATCACATTAATTTGAACTAGATACCCTATCATCATAGAATTTACAGTGCAGAAGGAGGCCATTCCGCCCATCGAGTCTGCACCGGCTCTTGGAAACAGCACCCTACCCAAGGTCAACACCTCCACCCTATCCCCATAACCCAGTAACCCCACTAAACACAAGGGCAATTTTGGACACTAAGGGCAATTTATCATGGTCAATCCACCTAACCTGCACATCCTTGGACTGTGAGACGAAACCAGAGCACCCGGACGAAACCCACGCACACACGGGGAGGATGTGCAGACTCCGCACAGACAGTGCCCAAGCCGGAATCGAACCTGGGACCCTGGAGCTGTGAAGCAATTGTGCTATCCACAATGCTACCGTGCTGCCCCAGTGGGGAAAACCAGCCAAGAACAATGTATTTTAAGGGTGCCATTGCTTCTCCTGGATGCAGTATATTCCAGAAATCAGGCGATTATTTTAACTCCATTTGTCCATGTCTACATTATGGAGAATCCTGGGCGTCATTCTCCGCCGGCGGGAGTCTCCGTTTTGCCGGCGCCCGGGGGTTTCCCGACGGCGTGGGGCTGCCCCACAATGGGAAACCCCATTGACCGGCCGGTGTTACGGAGACTCCCGCCGGCCGGTCGGGGCAGAAATGTGGCGGGGCGGGTAGGAGAATTTCGCCCCCTATTTCTCACACCTGGCTTTGTGGAATATCAATCTCACTGTAGTTGACACACACTATAATTGTAATACATGATTTTACGTCTTCACCACAATATTTTCCACACATTCGTGTTATCTGGAAATATTCTGTATCGCAGTGACAGAATACAAGTTGATTACAATGGTGTTATCCTTACCAGAATACATTGCAGGAAACAAGTTTTTTGTACTGAGGCTCTCAGGTTGGAGAGAATTCAAAGTCAATGCAGAATTGGTGCTTGGGTGTGAAAAGTATAATTATAAGTACGATACAGAGAGAGTCGAGAAGCAGTGGATAAGGAGATAAAAGAATGAGATACAGCAAACACCCCAGTCCATTAGAATATCCATGTTAGGTTTAACAATATCTATGACATTGATACTACCCTGGAATGTGGAGGGGGATTAATTGCTCTGCTCACTACTTTCAGCAAAATTATAAACACATTCTGCTTGAAAAAAAAAGAAATCTCCATGGATACGTTTGTAATGTTTCATAGAGCGGCCAGGGCTATCCTTCAAACAGATAATCAAAGATTTCCCACATATAATTATCATCAAGAAGTATGAGATGCTAATGAAAGGTTTCTCCTCAATAATGCAGACACGGTTCAGTTGCTCAGCTGATGAATTTATCTGTGTGCAAACTAGTACAATTTTCATTTTGATACATTAGAATGCTCCTCACTTAAGGGAACGTTGATAATATACTGGGGCATTAGACCAGTTTGTCTTTGTTCTTGGAACAGTGAGGACCATGGAGGTTCCTGTGACTGCTGATGTGATGTAATGGATTCAACATTTATTGTGATAACAACCTTTTCCTCGGCAGTTTTCTTTGTAGTCGGCCAACTATTCATTTTCTGCACATATGTATCGCTGACCTCTTCTTTTTGAAACGCTCCCAGTCCCATCCCTCTGAATTCTAGCTATGTGATGGGCTAGAACCTGGAGATTAAAGAGTGGGGGTCTGCATCTTGAAAACGCAGGCTGCTGATTCCTGTTGAAGACTTGAATATGTTCAGAATGGATGGATGTGTTTTTCTTTAAGTTTGACATTTTATAGCTTACTTTGCAATTTATCTGGATATGACGGCACGCTGGCACAGTGGTTAGCACTGCTGCCTCACAGCGCCAGGGACCGGTGTTCAATTCCGGCCTGGGGTGACTGTCTGTGTGGTGTGTGTACGTTCTCCCTCTATCTGTGTGGGTTTTCATGGGTGCTCTGGGTTCTTCTGACAGTCTAAAGGTAGGTTAGGTGGATTGTCCATGATCAATGCGCGAGGTTTTGGGGAAAGGGCGGGGGTGTGGGCCTAGGGAGAGTGCTCTTTCGGAGAGTCGGTGCAGACTTGATAGGCCGAATGGTCTCTTTCTGCACTGCATGGATTCTATGGAATAACACAGAATACTGTACTATTAGCTACAGGTTTTATTACCTATTCACATCTCTCCTGGGCCTCCCTGATCAAAAGGTCTTGAACTTTAAAATGACACCATCCTCACTGGCTAGTGCAAGGTTTTTCAAAGTCAGGGTCCTGACTCACGGGTTGTGGGTGGGTGTCGGGTGGGTTGCGGAACAATCTGTTCTGCCATTCCCGCAGTGCTCCCGATCACAGGAGAAGTACCCAACAGCCACTATTGGCCTTTACATCGAGAATTGCAGCCACTGCCGCCTTTTAAATGGAGATAGATGATTAGGTTGTGTGGAGTCTTCAGGCCAGAAGTGGCAGCAGAGAGCAGGTCATGCACCCTGCACATAGAATTGACGTGAAGCGCTGTCCAGGTACGTGCTTTTGGCACCAAAGCAGGAAGCAGAGTTCTTTCGATTCTGCAGCTGCTGGCAAGCAAGGCAAGTGAACTGTGAAGATCAATGTGGTTTTCTTAAAAGTAAGAGGTGGCCAGGGACTCCCAATAGGCAGTTTACCTATTGGACAGGATCTCACAAAAGAACCTGCCTGAGAGAGCTGTTCAGGAGAGCCCAGGGCAGGAAAGAGCAGTGGTGGTGTTAGAGCTCTAGGATCTCTGACTAATGACCCTGAAAAAATAAACTTAACTCGGAACAAAGAAGTATAAAGACTATTTCCTGAGATATGGTTTTGTCAATTGTGATAATGCAAACAATGAGGCAAAGCTCGTGTGTGTTAGATGGAGGGAAGTACTGACAAATGAGAAAAACGTCAGAATTTGAAAGAGAAGTGGTGGGTGAAAAAGTCATTTTCAGACCACAGAGTTATTAAAGACTATACTGCTGTAGCTGACATGTAATATCACATTAAAAACATGCCAAAAGCCCACATGGCTGTCAGCATTCTGAAGTAGCATCTCACTGGAGTATCCATTGCTGAGTAAAACAAGCATTTTGTTGCTATTGCCCTTCACGACAATCTACATGTACGTGGTTGGATTTTCCGTTTTCATAAAGATGAAGACAGCACAAAGGAACTGGCTGAAGTCTGCACTTGATCTGCACATTGCCCTCCTTTGACCCGATTGAAGTGAGATTGTGAGGACAAAGCAGACTCCACTTTGGCATTGAAAGGTAAGCGAACATGGTGTGTGTCGCTAAGATCGGTCAATGTGTGTAGCGAAGGTCAGTCGGCGTGTGTCGTGAAGGTCGGTCAGCATGGTTCCCGAAGGTTGGCTGATTTCCAAAAGTGGGTCCCGGGAAAACAAGTTTGAAAAACACTGGGCTAGTGAACCTTAATGCAGTGGGATAGGTAGGTGGCCTTTTTGCTTAGGAATTTGCGACTAAAGGGTTGAGGAAAACCAATGAAACACTATGAATGAAGAGGCCTGAACGGAACAAAAGTTTAAATTCTAGCTATGGTCATATTGTATACATAAGAATTTAAGTAAATATGACAATGAAGTATATATTGTGGTATATTTTTCCTTTGTGTGGGAAATTAAAGAAAATCTCCTCTGTAAAACCAGCATTAGAAACCATTGACATTTAGAAAATATAGTTTTCTGTAACTATATACCCAAGTGTAAATGAAATTCCAATTGGAAGTACAGTATTTCCTCCCCGGTACATTTTTATTTAAACAAACTTTTTTAAAAATGCACACTGCACATTTAGCCTTTACCTAAGAATCGATGCTGGCCTGTACCAGTTTTATTATGTGTTCTGGGGATACAGCGAAAACAATAAAAGCTACCTAGGAAAGGTTAAATATTAGTTACTTCATTGTAAAGCATTCACATTTCTCCTCGCTTGAGGGAAAATGTCACAGCTTGTGGTAATACTGGAATCAGACTGTCTCTTGGGTTCCATTTAAGACGTTGCTACATATTGACCCGATAATGATTGATCCTTGCCAACTAACAAACAATACAGCGGAAGTGCTTTTTAATAACGTTGTAATCACCTCCATTTTCTGAGGTTAGTTTGTGCATCTGAGAGTTACAGTCTTAATGTGGTGATGCTAAAGAGCAATGGCTAAAAGGATATTCAACCAGATGTCTGAATCTGATATTGAATATTGCTGAAAAGAGAGATATCTTGCCTAAGTTTTTCACCTTGCATGCATCAGGACAAGAATGCCAAATGTCAAACAACCACGACAATTTATACTTCAAGAGAAAAGGGGGCTCATTGGTTGGCAAGTCGACTCTGGTTGGCCAAGATTATAGGCTCGCCAGGTTCCCAGGTAATTCAAATAATGTGCAAGACTTGAACATATTCCTCTTGTTTGCAGATTACGGGTCCCTGCAGATAAATGTATAGTATTTCCAGCAAGTGTAAATGAACCACATTATGTGCTCAACTAATTATCTTAAATTGGTTAGCGCAATCAGGATTGTGCAGCAAATGCTACTTAATTGAAGGATCACATCTCACAGTAGACATTTTGTTTTGTGATTGGCAAGCATGGTCTGGCTGAGTGCAGTCTGTACTCTGCCTATTATGAACAACCAAAGGAACGTGCTGTTGATTCGATCAGCCAATCACTGGGACACATATCCTACATACCAACTGAAATTGGTACATGGTGTTGCTCAATTGTCTGATAGGCAGAACGTCTTTTTGGTCTGACAGCAAAATCAAGTCAGCAGAAATGTGTTAGTGGAAAACCAGTGAGGCTCAATGACCTTTTAGTCAGCTGCACTCAAAGCAGGAACATACCTTGTCTCTTTCAACAAAAATTGTTGCTTGAGATAGCCAATTATATTCCAGATAAAATTAAAGGATGTTTATAGTGAAAATATGGCCAGGATTTTGTGGTAAAAGTGATAGAAAAAAACTGTCAACATTTGTTATCCTTACTCCTCTGACACTGACAACAACCACTGGAGACGGCAATATCCAGTTAAACATGCAAATCCAGACGTTGCTGTCAGTGATTTGATGTTTGTCCATAGGATGTGGTACTGATGTCTTGCAGACTGCAATCAAGTAGAAATCAAAAAACTAATGAGAACTTTCCCTTTCACACCATCAGGCTTCCTGAAAATATCCTTCGATAAACTTGTTGCACTATTTTCATTAAGTGTTGTGGTGGGCGGGAAGGTTAGTTTGATTTCCGCTGGGTGGCAGGGCGGGTGAACATACCAATATCTTCTGCTTATCAGCTCATTAATTATGCATCATTGCGGGGTGGGCAAGAAGTTCGGGTCACATGGAGAGTTGGGGTCACATGGAGAGTTGTGTTGGATGCTCGTGTGGGGGAAGAAAGGTCTCGGGGTGGGTGCATTGGTGTCTATTCACTTGCCCAGTGTAGGTCGATGACCTTTTTCCGGGACTCCCGGTGCTCACAGCGGCCGCCACCTCGTCCCAGGCAGCACTGACTGCCCTGTGGCTGGCTCTCCGGGACCCTCAGGGGTAGAGGACATCCCTCCTGGCCTCCATTGCGTCCAGGAGCCTCCCCAGAACGGCATCCCCGAATCTTGGGGTCTGTCTCCTAGGAGCCATTGTTGCGAGCTGGTTGGGGTTAGCTGAGCAAGTGCAGCTTAAGTGCTGTTCGACCTTGTTAGCAGGAGGCTGGCAAGCATAGTGCTGGCAAATCAGCTGGTGAGCCTTCATTTGCGACAAGAAGCCCATATGGCCTTGTTAAGTGGACCAATTAACATTGAATAGCGCTGCCGGACTTGGTGGGCCAAGCGCCGGGGAAGCTCACGGCAGTTCCTTCTCGCTACCACACTTAGAAATCTTTCTGGAGAATTGCACCCTATATTTTTATCAGTCAGAGTGAAATCATCTTGTGCTGAACTCACTATAATGAACATGGCTTATAATAAATTTTGATATAATTAGAACTCCAAAGAAATGAACTCAGACATTGCAACATGTTGTAATTAAATGAATAACACTTCTCATTAATTAAATAATTACTTTTTGACAGTGTAAGCCTGCCAATAACCTTTCAATTATTTGGCCCATAACTTTAGAATATGTATATCTGGAACCAGATGCCTGACTTAGTTCTAAAGGGAGTTTTCTTGAATCAAGCTGAGCTAAAGTGGCATCCAGTGGAACACAACACAGATAGTTATTGTGGCGTGCTGTTGTGATAAAACTCTTATAATGGAAATGGTTACGATAAAACCATATTTTTTAAATCAAAATTCATTTTGAATAAAAGGCCCTGTTACAATGAAACTATACTGTACCTTGTAATGAAAGATTATAATGAAACTCCCTTTAAAATATCATATAATGAAAGCCTCCTTTTACTGAAAACCATGCATAATAAAACGTTAAAATGGAATGATAGTTTCACACAACTTGTTAAAATTGAAGTATCCCGATAATAAAACAACATAAGAAGAAACATTTATAATGATACAATCTTGTCTCAAACGCTATAAAGGTTATTACATTCCTTTGAATAGAGAAATCTAAATGGAAATGGACCGCCATAGACTATTTTTCTTGATGCATTTTTCTTTAGAAGTATCCTGTTAGACACTGAAAAGCCATAACACAAAGTATAGTTACAAATATGAAATGATTTAATATAAAATAACTTCAGTAAGTAAGTAAAGGTGTTTGGGAACTGCATCAAACAAAGCATTATTTTTTTTTAAAGTTAATTTCTCCAGATTTAACACAGTAAACTGTACACAATATGATACCCTTACATATTGTACAACTACTCCTGCATCCCAAATAGTTATTACTGTAAATCTTGGGCTGGATTAGCTCAGTGGGCTAGACAGCTGGTTTGTGATGCAGAACAAGGCCAACAGCGCGGGTTCAATTCCCGTACCAGCTGAGAATTCTGAATTCTCCCTCTGTGTACCCGAACAGGCGCCAGAATGTGGCGACTAGGGGCTTTTCACAGTAACGTCATTGCAGTGTTAATGTAAGCCTACTTGTGACAATGAAAAAAAAGATGATTATAATTCATTCAAATGTAGAATTTATGATAAAAGCCCAGTAATTTATGAAATAAAGGACAGATGTGGCTTCATACTAAAGACATACATTTTGTGCTCACTCCATGTACAGAATAGATTTACCCTTATGTTGTTAAAATATGGTTTAATTACTTGAAGAATCTCAAGTGCTATTCCCACCCCCCCCCCCACGTCGCCCCAACTCCCACACGGGGGGGGCGATTCTCCGTGGCGCGGACCAAATGCCTGCGCCATCGTGAACGCCATTGTGTTTCACGACCGCGCGAACAAGGCCCGGGCACAACCTATTCTGGCCCCCACAGGGGGCCAGCACGGCGCTGGAGCGTCCTTACGCGGCGTGAAATGGGCGCCGTGCCAACCCGCGCATGCGCAGTTGGGCCAGCCCAATCCTGCGCATGTGCAGTTGGGCCGCGCCATCCTGCGCATGCGTGGGGAACGTCTTACGCGCGCCGTCCCCTCACCAACATGGCGCCGGTGTTCTGGGGCCGCACATGGAAGGACGTAGGCCCGGGGGGGGGGGGGGGGGGGGGGGGGGGGGAAGAGGCTGGCCCGGCGATCGCAGGCCAGACCCCATTGGAGGCACCCCCCCCCCCCCCCCCGGTGAAGGAGCCCCCCTTTTCCTCCCCCAAAGGCCGCCCCCACAGCATTCCCGCAGAGTTCCGGCCGGCAGCGACCAGGGGTGGACAGCGCTGGCGGGAACCTGTCGTGTTGTAGCGGCCGCTCGGCCCGACTGGGCCGGAGAATCGCCGCTTGCCGTTTGCAGCGGTTCTCCGAGCGGCCCGGTGCGAATCGCGTGGCACTGGTTTCCGGGGGTGTGGGAGAATCGCGTGCGGGGGTCGGGGTGGCGTGGCGCGATTCGCGCGGTGCCACTCCTGCTGCAAAAGGGGCATTTTAAAATAGTAATGTCACAGCGGCAGGAAACCTCTCAGTTTCAGGTCAAAAATTTAAAGACAAATCATTCCAATCTACAACTATCCAAGAAATAGCTGAAACTGAAGAACAGGATGCATTTTCCTTCGGTGACGTGGCAGACCTGCAAGAGTCTTTATGGAACACAGATATCATGGTTAATGGCCAGAAGCCGAATTTTAAACTGGACCCAGAAGCAGGAGTATCCATTCTTTATGATACTACATCATGGCTGAAGTCTGGATTTCTTCAACCATTTACCATTCAACGTCACAGCAGAGAAGGTATCCACTCAAGGTGCGAGGAGCAGTTTAAGGTGCGAGGAGCAGTTTAAGGTGCGACGGGCAAGATTTAGAGGAGATGTACAAGGCAAGGTTTTTACACAGAGGGTAGTGGGTGCCTGGAACTCGCTACCGGAGGAGGTGGTGGAAGCAGGGACGATAGTGACATTTAAGGGGCATCTTGAAATGAAATGAAAATCGCTTATTGTCACAAGTAGGCTTCAAATGAAGTTACTGTGAAAAGCCTCTAGTTGCCACATTCCGGTGCCTGTTCGGGGAGGCTGGTACGGGAATTGAACCATGCTGCTGGCCTGCCTTGGTCTGCTTTAAAAGCCAGCTCTTTAGCCCTGTGCTAAACCAGCCCCAGCTTGACAAATACATGTATAGATGAGAAAGTGCAAACCCCACACAGAAAGTCAGCCAAGGCCAAGGGAATAGAGGGATACAGACCCCGGAAGTGTAGAAGATTTTAGTTTAGACGGGCATCATGGTCGGCGCAGGCTTGGAGGGCCAAAGGGCCTGTTCCTGTGCTGTACTTTTCTTTGTTCTTTGTGCAAGGAGAGATGACCGCTATATTTCATTATAATGGTATAAAGCTTACCAACACTCTCTACGTCATTCCTAATCAACATTATTCTTTGTTCAGCAGAGGAGCGTGTAGAGCTTTGAATACTGTGCACAGTTTTGGTCCCCTTATTTAAAAAAAAATATTTTGTATTGGGTTTTGTACAAGTTATAAATACAGGTTTCTACCTTGCAAAGCAAAACACATAGGTTCTCAGAAATATTACTGGACGGGTGGTGGTGAAGTGGGGGGGGGGTTATCTTTCCTCCCCTCTCTTCTATTCTCTCTTTCTTTTTACAGATAATCTAACTAGTGTGGAGGGATACCTGGGTGGTGCCCCTGAATGCTTTTTACATTCTTTTATGCAGTTGCCTCGGCATCGGCCATTGCTCGTTTCTCCTTCCCATTTTTCTTCGCATTCTCTCACCATGCTGTGGTTGCTGCCACTGTTGTCTTCCCCTGCGCTCTTCCCCCCCCCCCCCCATTTTTGTTTTCTTACCCCTTCCCCCTTCTGGCTTTGGTCACCTTATTTAAGGAAAGATATATTATCATTGGAGGCAGTCCAGAGGGAGTTTACTTGTATGATCCCAGGTATGGAGGGACTGTATGGAGGAAGGATTAACAGGTTGGGTCTGTACTCCTTGGAGTTAAGACGAATGAGAGGTGATATGATTGAAACATATAAGATTTTTAGGACGTTGGACATGTGGTGAGGAGAGTCATGGGAAAGTGTAGGACTAGACTGCGTAGTCGCAGAATAAGAGGGTACCAATTTAAGATGGATTTGAGGAAGAATTCTTTCTCTCAAAGAGTGGTGAATCTTTGGAATTCTTTGCCCCAGGAAGCTGTGGAGGCTGATTCATAGAATCATGGAATCACTCGAGTGCTGAAGGTGGCCATTTGGCCCTTTAAGTCTGCACCGACCCTTTGAAAGAACACTATAGCCAGGTCCACTCACCCCACCCACAGCACCCGATCCCTGTAAGTTAACCTGCACATCCCTGGACATAAGGACCAATTTATCATGGCCAATCCACCAAACCTGCACATCTTTGTACTGTGGGAGGAAACCAAGAGCACCCGGAGGAAACCCACGCACACACGCGGGGAGAAAGTGCAAACTCCACAACAGAAAGTCACCCAAGGCCAGAATCGAACCTGTATCACTGGCACTGTGAGGCAGCAGTGCTAACCACTGTGTCACAGTCCTTGAACATTTTCAAGACTGAGATCGATATGCTTTTAACCAGTTGGGGAATTAAGGTTTCCAGAGATAATGCAGGAAAGTGAACTTAGTGAGTACTGGATCAGCCATGGCGGAGCAGACTCGAAGGGTTACATGGCCTACTCCTGTTCCTAGTTCCTCTTAGGGTCTTTGCATCTTTAGTCATCAGTTGCAGAAGAAATTCAGAATGCTGTGAATCAGTCTTCATAGTCAAAACCGCATTCCCACGAACACAGGACATCATAAATCTTTTGTTTTTCTTCAAAGAGGGGCTAGATAAAGTGGTGCGCCAAGAATGAAGGTGATCAGCCACAAGAAAGCATCCCAGGCCTTAATTCACTCTTTTGGGAAAGAGTGGAAGAGGATGGAAACCAGGATACCACTGATGTCAATGCTTTCTCGCAGGAGTATTGATTTATTGATTTATTCATAGTTTTAGGTACTAATTGAATGCAATTAGCTGAGAGGTAAAATTATTTAAAGTGTCTTAACTCTGAGAATCCAGTCTTTGTTTCCCATAATGAATTAGCCATTATATTCTATTGCCTTGACTGTGGGAACCCAGACATTGTTTCAGTCAATGTTTCATAAAGTGAATCAGCCATTGTATTCCAGTGCATTCAGCAGTAACAATGTATCAACTACATCAACCAGGCCGAGCTGTGGTGTGAGAAACCTCTCCAGTAATTTTCCTAATACTGCGCACACAGACACTGAGCTAGTTTCGATAGGCACCAGTCAATCTTACGTAGTGGCCAATGTTTGATTAATAAATCATCCTCTAAGTAACAGACATCCATTTGAACAAACCAGGAGGTCTCAGCTGAGAATTAGAAACTAATGAGAGTAAATGAGGGGATAAACCAGACATAAGAATTCCCTTAAAAGTAGGACCTCGTTTTTGAGGTCTTGTTCCTGAATTCTTGAATCATCTGACTGTCTGTCTGTGTTTAAAGTGATTTCTTTATGCTTTTATGTTTTATGCTTTTTGCCATGAGTTCAACCCTTTCATGTATCGTTTGATATTTAATTTCTAAGTTTTGATTCCATTCATAACCAAGTGTATTCAAGTGAATAATTAGCAACAAAAACATGTTTTGATACCTCCAATCGACCGGACTATCGACTCTTATTAGAAGGTAAAATAAAAGCCACAACAAGGATATCCTGAACCTTGCTTTAAGAGGACATCGTAGATGATGATTAGGGGCACGGTAGCAAAGTGGCTAGTACTGTTGCTTCACAGCTCCAAGGTCCCAGGTTCGATTCCTGCTTGGGTCACTATCTGTCTGGAGTCTGCACGTTCTCCCCGTGTCTGCGTGGGTTTCCTCCCACAAGTCCCGAAAGACGTGCTGTTAGGTGAATTGGACATTCTGAATTCTCCCTCTGTGTACCCGAACAGGCGCCGGAATGTGGCGACTAGGGGCTTTTCACAGTAACTTCATTGCAGTGTTAATGTAAACCTACTTGAGACAATAGAGATTTATTATTATTATAAATTATTATGATGATGATAACAGCCCAGATACCGCTGCTGAGGGGGGTCAGAATATTATTGAAGGTGACAAAATGCAAATCTGTCTATCATTCTGCTGAAGGTACCAGTGACATACAACAACAACCTGATGCAGCGATTGTTTCGTAAAATGAAGAACTGAGGCCAGAGAGTCTTACTATTGGCACTGTAGCCATTGTAGAACAATCCTGGCTATCCTTGAATCCAAAGTTAAATCTCAAGATTAAAAAACTACAGAGGTATTGCACAGCAGATTTTGCTGATATTATAGATGTGCGGGGAAGTGTAGTTTCTCTGCCTCTGCATGTTTCTTTCACTCCTAAAGTTGAATTCAAATGAAGTTCCAGTGGTGTTGAGGTCAGCTGAGGAGAAAACTCACACCAAAAAGAGTACAAGTCAAACCACTAACTCTAGAAAACAAAATTCCTCTAGTATTAGTAAGACAACCATCACTTTTTTCTTCAGAATGTACATCGTCCTTCTCTTCGTCCGTCTGATTCATTCATGCATGAGACATAACATTATACTTCCTTCATTGCAGCAGGCGGAGTTTGTAGAAACTCTACAGCTGAATAAATCTTAACAGGAGCTGAATGCGCTTCATTCTTTTAAGTCATAGCAACCTATCCCCAGGGTACCTGGAAGAAGGGAAAGAATAAAAAGAGGAGAAAATGAAAGTCTCTGCTCATCGCCTTTGTATTGTGTACCAGAAGCAGAAAACTCGGTCTGCGGAGACCGGTGCCTTCCAAGGAGAATAGAACCGAGAACACGGTTGAAGATTAATGCCACTAGTGCAAGACATTGTGAGGGGAGGGAGGTGGTAGGGGGAGAGTGGTGAGTAAGATGTGTAAATAATTAATGTAAATGAGTGGAATGAAAGATTTGGGGGAAGTGTAGTCTAAAGGGTTACTAGCTATTATGCTACTAGCTAGAGTACATCATCAGATATGTCAGATCACATGTAACTGGAATCTGAGGAACATAGAACATAGAAAATACAGCACAGAACAGGCCCTTCGGCCCACGATGTTGTGCCGAACCTTTGTCCTAGATTAATCATAGATTATCATTGAATTTACAGTGCAGAAGGAGGCCATTCGGCCCTTTGAGTCTGCACCAGCTCTTGGAAAGAGCACCCTACCCAAACTCAACACCTCCACCCAACACCAAGGGCAATTTGGACATTAAGGGCAATTTATCATTAGCCAATTCACCCAACCCGCACATCTTTGGACTGTGGGAGGAAACCGGAGCACCCGGAGGAAACCCACGCAGACACGGGGAGGACGTGCAGACTCCGCACAGACAATGACCCAAGCCGGAATCGAACCTGGGACCATGGATCTGTGAAGCAATTGTGCTATCCACAATGCTACCGTGCTGCCCTTAAGAACAAATAAATCTACACTATATCATTTTCCCGTAATCCATGTACCTATCCAACAGCTGCTTGAAGGTCCCTAATGTTTCCGACTCAACTTCTTCCACAGGCAGTGCATTCCATGCCCCCACCACTCTCTGGGTAAAGAACCTACCTCTGATATCCCTCCTATATCTTCCACCTTTCACCTTAAATTTATGTCCCCTTGTAATGGTGTGTTCCACCTGGGGAAAAAGTCTCTGACTGTCTAAAGGAAAGAAGGGTTTAATGGAGCCCTGCTAAAGTCAATCTCTATAAAATGTTTAAATAGTCATTAATTGCTCACTAGTTTGCAACTTTCCATCTCTCTTCTACTGAAGGCACTCAGAGCCTGATGGCGATAATTTTCACTACTCCAACAACATGGGGACATGGTAATTGTCACTGGACTAGTAAACCAGAGACTCAGAGTAATACTCTGGCGATCCAGGTTCAAATCCCGCCACTGCAGATGGTGACATTTGAATTCAATAAAAATCTGGAAATAAAAGTCTGACGAAGATCATGAAACCATTGTTGATTGTTGCAAAAACTCATCTGATTCACGAATGCCCTTTAGGGAAGGAAATCTGCCACCCTTACCCCATCTGGCCTAAATCTGACTCCAGACCCACAGCAATGTGGTTGACCCTTAATTGCCCCCTCAAGGGCAATTAGGGATGGGCAATAAAAAGAAAAAAATTATATTATTGTCTTTAATGGTGCCTTTATTGTAATGAAGCATCCCAAACATTTTCACAGCAGTCTTTGAGTAATATTTGGGCCAAAAGTTTTAAGAAGCGCCATTAAGAAAAAAACAGAGGTAGAGAGATGGAGAGGTATAGGGAGGGAATTCAGGAGCTTAGGACAATGGTAGCTGAAGGCATGGTCACCAATAATGGAGCAATTAAAATCAGAATTGCTCAAGATGCCAGAAATAAGTGAACACAGATATCTCCACCGTTTGTGGAGCTGAACGATAACATAGAAACGAGGAGGAGTGAGGCAATGGAGGGACTTGACAACAAGACTGAGAATTTTTAAATATTGATTGACAAGGAGCCAACGTAGATCAGTGAGTTCAGGGGTGATAGGGGAAGGGGACAAAGTGCGGGTACAACATAAGGTTGTGAACAGTCTGGTTTAGTATCAGGTTGTTTCCAGGGAGAGGGTTGGAGTCAGTAGTTAGGGACCAGAGTATGGAGTGAGTCTGATGACAATCGCTTCAGTCTTCCCAATATTTGGTTGGAGGAAATTTCCACTCATCCAGTACTTGATGTCAGACATGCGGATAATTTAGTAACACTGGAGGGGCCGAGAAAGGCAATGCTGAGGTAAAGCTGGATATTGTCAGTATACTATTTGTCATTGGCAAATAGGGTTAAGGAAAATCCCAAGGCTTTTTACACGTACATAAAAAGCAAGCGGGTAGCCAGGGAAAGGGTTGGCCCACTGAAGGATAGGCAAGGGAAGCTATGTGTGGAGCCAGAGGAAATGGGCGAGGTACTAAATGAATACTTTGCATCAGTATTCACCAAAGAGAAGAAATTGGTAGATGTTGAGTCTGGAGAAGAGTGTGTAGATAGCCTGGGTCACATTGAGATCCAAAAAGACAAGGTGTTGGGTATCTTAAAAAAATATTAAGGTAGATAAGTCCCCAGGGCCTGATGGGATCTACCCCAGAATACTGAAGGAGGCTGGAGAGGAAATTGCTGAGGCCTTGACAGAAATCTTTGGATCCTCACTGTCTTCAGGTGATATCCCGGAGGACTGGAGAATAGCCAATGTTGTTCCTCTGTTTAAGAAGGGTAGCAAGGATAATCCAGGGAACTACAGGCCGGTGAGCCTTACTTCAGTGGTAGGGAAATTACTGGAGAGAATTCTTCGAGAAAGGATCTACTCCCATTTGGAAACAAATGGACGTATTAGTGAGAGGCAGCATGGTTTTGTGAAGGGGAGGTCGTGTCTCACTAACTTGTTAGAGTTTTTCAAGGAGGTCACTAAGATGATTGATGCAGGTAGGGCAGTGGATGTTGTCTATATGGACTTTAGTAAGGCCTTTGACAAGGTCCCTCATGGTAGACTAGTACAAAAGGTGAAGTCACACGGGATCAGGGGTGAGCTGGCAAGGTGGATACAGAACTGGCTAGGTCATAGAAGGCAGAGAGTAGCAATGAAAGGATGCTTTTCTAATTGGAGGGCTGTGACCAGTGGTGTTCCACAGGGATCAGTGCTGGGACCTTTGCTGTTTGTAGTATATATAAATGATTTGGAGGAAAATGTAACTGGTCTGATTAGTAAGTTTGCAGACGACACAAAGGTTGGTGGAATTGCAGATAGCGATGAGGACTGCCAGAGGATACAGCAGGATTTAGATTGTTTGGAGACTTGGGCGGAGAGATGGCAGATGGAGTTTAATCCGGACAAATCTGAGGTAATGCATTTTGGAAGGTCTAATGCAGGTAGGGAATATACAGTGAATGGTAGAACCCTCAAGAGTATTGAAAGTCAAAGAGATCTAGGAGTACAGGTCCACAGGTCACTGAAAGGGGAAACACAGGTGGAGAAGGTAGTCAAGAAGGCATACGGCATGCTTGCCTTCATTGGCCGGGGCATTGAGTATAAGAATTGGCAAGTCATGTTGCAGCTGTATAGAACCTTAGTTAGGCCACACTTGGAGTATAGTGTTCAATTCTGGCCGCCACACTACCAGAAGGGTGTGGAGGCTTTAGAGAGGGTGCAGAAGAGATTTACCAGAATGTTGCCTGGTATGGGGGGCATTAGCTATGAGGAGCAGTTGAATAAACTTGGTTTGTTCTCACTGGAACGAAGGAAGTTGAGGGGAGACCTGATAGAGGTCTACAAAATTATGAGGGGCATAGACAGAATGGATAGTCAGAGGCTTTTCCCCGGGGTAGAGGGGTCAATTACTAGGGGGCATAGGTTTAAGGTGAGAGGGGCAAGGTTTAGAATAGATGTACGAGGACAGTTTTTTACGCAGAGGGTAGTGGGTGCCTGGAACTCGCTACCGGAGGAGGTGGTGGAAGCAGGGACGATAGTGACATTTAAGGGGCATCTTGACAAATACATGAATAGGATGGGAATAGAGGGATACGGACCCAGGAAGTGTAGAAGATTGTAGTTTAGTCGGGCAGCATGGTCGGCACGGGCTTGGAGGGCCGAAGGGCCTGTTCCTGTGCTGTACATTTCTTTGTTCTTTGTTCTTATCTCTGAAAGCTTTAAAAAAAAAATGTACCCACTTATTCTTTACCAATTAAGGGGCGATTTAGCGTTGCCAAACCACCTATCCTGCACATCTTTGGGTTGTGGGGGTGAAACCCATGCAGACACGGGGATAATGTGCATATCTCTGAAAACTAATGCTGTGCTTTGGATGATGTTGCCGAGGGTCACCACGTAAATGAGAATTAGGAGGGCGCCAAGGATAGATCTTTGAGTGACAGAGAGGTATTGGTGTGACAGCGGCAAAGGAAACAATTGCAAGTGATGCTATGGCTACAGTCAAAGAGGTGAGAATGGAACCAGACGGGCACAGTTCCACACAGCTGGGTGACAGTGGAGAGGGATTGGAGGAGGATAGTGGAGCTAACCGTGTCAGAGTCTGAATCAGGTGGGATGTGAAAACTGAGGATGGATAGTTTACCTTTGTCACAGTCACATTGAATGTTGTACTCGGGAGCCCTTGAAGGGATGAGGTCTCATGCGACACAATCTGGCAGTTGGGCTGTAGCGTGCAGATCCCGAGGGAAGCTTTCCCGAACAAAATTGATCCTGGAGCTGTCGAAGTCTGGAGCACATCCCAACACTCTGTATATAGTTATAGTTATTCCAAAAAAAGTTTGTTGTTGTTCAGACCTGGTGCTTGCCAATCACGCAGAGACTACAGATATCATTTGTGACCTTCAAAATAACATTTTCAGCAGCAGCAACCTGATTGGAGGGATTTAGATGTGGCGTTCCGAGGAAAATTAGTGAGGCCACAATATGTTCAAGGATTGTGGAGAGGAGAAGGAGGTTGAAGATCGGTTGGTAGTTTGCAGGGCACGGGGGTGAAGGGCTGATCTTTGAGCAGTAGAATAATGGTGGCAGATTTAAGGGAGAGGGACAGCACCTGAAGGAAGAGAATTGTTAACCCAATCAATTTACATGCTCCACCATTGGTGACCAATGGTAGGGCGAGGTCTACCTCAGAAGCATTAAAAGAGATAGGCGAAGAAAGGAAACCTCGTGGATACGACCAGGGCGGGATTAACCTCAGACAAATAGAACTGGTGAAATGGTCTGTAAAGGTGGTTGATCAGCAGTTTACTGGATATGGGGTCCAGGGAACAAGAAGTGGAGCGCATGGACAAAATGAGCTCAGAAAGGGCACGAGGGGAGAGAGGCTAGAAAGAGAAAGAAGCAAGTTCAGGGTTAGAGGAGGGGTGTGTCTCAGAGGAAGTTTGGCCTAGTGGGCTAATGAAAAGGAGGGAAGCAGCAGGGACAATGAATAGGATAGCTTAGTGATAAAGAAGCTTTCCTCGTCTCGCACTTATTGTTGGAGGTGAGGGTGGAGGAGACAGGGCAGAGGGTTTTAAGAAGACTGTTTGCAATCGAGAAAAGAAGCAAGGTATATCTTCAGATTCCAGAACGATCCTGGAATAGTGAGATGTTTTAGCAGACGAGAGCAGCACTCAATAGTGTTTAATGTGGCCTGGCCAGATCTGGTGGTGAGTGGTTAAATGAGTTGCCAAACATATCCTTTCAAGGCTGTGTGGCTTGGAATTAAGGGAGCGGAGATGAGGGCTGTCCGGGGATCTGTCGGAGTGAGAGAGGGTAATGGTTTTATTGGGGCACTGGAATGCACTGCCTGGGAATGTGGTGTAGACAGATTCAATCAAGGCCTACAAAAGAGAATTAGATAATTGTCTGAGGAGAAAATATTTGAGTGGTAATGGGGAAATGGAACCACGCGAGTTGCTTTTGCTCAGAGCTGGCACAAACGCAATGGGTTGAATGGCCTCCTTCTGTGCTACAACCATTTTATGATTCTAAGGCAGAGATGAGGGTGCAGTTGGGCAAATCAATAGCTGCAGTAAAGTGGCAAATGGAGGGCCGAAGGCTAGGGAGTTGGGATATTGATGGTGTGTTAAGAGCATTTGAAACAGGTGTGTTTTTGTGATTGGAGATGGACAGGCAGAATGATTTTGAAGGTATGTAGGACGAGGTCTACCTCAGAAGCATTAAGAGAGAAAGGTGAAGAAAGGAAACTTGTGGCTACGTCCAGGGCGGGTTAACCTCAGACAAATAGAACTGGTGAAGTGGTGCCTCTGAGACACAGAGTGGGAGAAAGAATCTGTGAGAACTGGAAATAATGGAGAGGCCTCACCAACACATGAAATGGGACGATCCTGAAAAAGGACGAAATTGAACATGTGAGAAAGGTTCTCAGAGGCACAGGAAACAGAACGCAGGAGGAACATCTTACAGGCATGGAGCAGACGGGATGGAACATTAACGGGAATTGAACTGGAAGGCAGGTGAGGGGGAAACTCCTGAAGAGTTCAAATCAGTTTTAAAATTGTGAAAAATCATACATTGCTTCAAAGTGCCTGCTTATGCTCAGAAAGGTAATAAAGAAACACAACAAATGCATTTGTGAAGCAAAGATAACAAATCTGAGAGAGTCTAGCAAAAGAAGACAGGCAAAATAAAGATGTGGAGGAATATGAAGCGGTCTGGATCAATTAATATCAACTACTCTTCCTTAGTTTTACATATAAATGATCATAAGTTTGTGATTCTATTACTGCCTTGTAACCACTCTTAGATATCCATTAGCTATACTGAATATGAAGTGAGCTTATAAAAACACTTCTACTCATCACGTTCATTACATATTTATACATTGGTTTCACTTCAAAGAATTCCAATAATATCCACACTGGATTTTCAGATATCAGCCGAGGACGATGCTGGGAAACCCACATTTTCTGGTCGGGGAAGTTCTTTCCTGGCTTGTGTAGGAGAAAAGGCGAAGGAGAGGGTTTTCCTGCGATATTAACATATTTCCAACCCCATTTTTTGGATACAGTCTCGTTGCTTCCCCTATTTCCTTACTTTTCTGTCACTTCATTGCTTGTTGCTGCTCCCTCCCACACTCATCATCCCCTCTTTTTCCTGCGGTGGATTTTTAAAAAATGATTACCATTCTTAGCTGTGAAATTTAAAATTTATGAATTCTTTCAACCAAATGTCAATTTTCTTATTGTTTTTTGTAAATTTAGAGTGCTCAATTCTTTTTCTTCCAATTAAGGGGCAATTTAGTGCAGCCAATCCACCTATCCTGCACACCTTTGGGTTGTGGGGGTGAGACCCGTGCAGACACGGGGAGAATGTGCAAACTCCACACGGACAGTGACCCAGAGCCGGGATCGAACCCGAGTCCCTGGTGCTGTGAGGCAGCAGTGCTAACCACTATGCCACCGTGCCGGACATATTTGAATCTTACTTTTGAAAACAACGCACAGCTGTTAAATTTATGTTGTTGTTCTGCTGGCAAAACCCCCCACCCCCCGCCCTGTGCAGCCCAGCGCACGTGTCACAAGGTTTTGTTCCTTGCAATGCGCAATTTCTTTCTTTTTTAAAATAAATTTAGAGTACCCAATTATTTTTTATTTCCAATTAAGGGGATATTTAGTGTGGCCAATCCACCTAACCTGCACATCTTTGGGTTGTAGGGGCGAAACCCACGCAGACATGGGGAGAATGTGCCGCCATCAGACTTTTGAATGGACTTACCTCGTATTAAGTTGATCTTTTCTCTACACCTTGCTATATCTGTAACATTATATTCTGCAGTCTCTCCTTCCTTCCCTATGTACGGTATGCATTGTTTGTACAGCATGCAAGAAACAATACTTTTCACTGTATACTAATACATGTGACAATAATAAATCAAATCAAAAGACAGTGACCCAGGGCCGGGATTCAAACCTGGGTCCTCAGCACCGCAGTCCCAATGCTAACCACTGCGCCACATGCCGCCCTTCCAATGCGCAATTTCTGATCAAAAGTGTGTGCAAGAAACCAGCTACTTCATGATTAGTAATGTATGTGATGTTAGCTTGGGGTGAACTCTCTGCTGTTATGCCATCTTTTCTTGTGTACATCCCTGAATCACCACTTGGGGCCTCCCCTGCCTACATCTGGTCTTGAATGCTGCACCACACCAGACATCAGTAATAAAAGGAGAGCATGTTGGTGCTTCAACACAGCAGGACAGGGAGTGCTAGGAATTAAGAACATAAAATGCTGAAAATGCTCAGCAGGTCAGGCAGCGCCTGTAGAGAGAGAAACGGAAGTAACAAATAGAATTTTCCATGGCCTTTGTTGAAGGGCTGGGAGGCAGGAAGGATGGCAAAACAGCAGGGGGGGGAAGAGTAACGGCAGTGGGAGGGGGTGGGGGAAGGTGGAGAATAACGGCGGGGGGGCAAGGTGGAGAGTAACCAATCATGGGCCATTGCCCAGCTCAGTGGACATTTTCCCTCTGGAGGGAGGGCCAGTTGGAGAGACTGCCTTGTGATACCCGGTATCCTCTCACTAGGCTTTCATGAATACTCCATGGCCCACGGGGGGGGCCCTCGGCAATGACATCACACGCGCTCCATGAACGCCCCACCCGCCATCACAGAGGCCTGCCTGCCTCGCACCAGCTTCTCAACTCTTTTTGAGGGCATCCAGCCATGAGGTGCCATCTCCCTGCACCTGCAGCTTCAGCAATGACCACTAGTGGTCCAATTGGCCCAGGAACCCCTATATGCAGGCCACTGTCCTTAATTGGATGGTTGCCCTGGTGGTATCTGCTTCATTTTAAAAAAATAATCTTTATTGTCACAAGTAGGCTCCTAGTTGCCACATTCTGGCGCCTGTTCGGGTACTCACCCAATTTACCTAACAGCACGGCTTTCAGGACTTGTGGGAGGAAACCGGAGCACCCAGAGGAAACCCACGCAGACATGTGGAGAACGTGAGGTTTATGCCCATGTTACTGAAAAATGCATAATTTTGTTTTGTGTTACAGCTATTTAATGACTGACTTCATGATCAAAAAGTGGAGCTAATAATAAGAATCTTTATTATCGTCACAAGTAGGCTTACATTAACACTGCAATGAGCTAGAACACAGACTTAAATTGCCGCAGCTTTGAGAAACCCTGATCGGAAGAGTTGATCAGTGCCTGACTGCAGCACCTCTTTAAATAAAGAGATCTCTTCCATAGATCCAGCAAATCAAGAGTTAACATTCAGCTCCTTTCATTATCCGTGCCTGTTTCAATCATGGCAGCAGCCCTCCCTGTATCTGTAATTTCTCTCCTGCCCTCCCATCCCCACACTCTCTTCCCCCCCCCCCCCCCCCCAGCAGATGGCAAGGACCTGCCTTAGCTGGGAAATAGCAGAATGATTCAGTGATTAAATAGGAAATGTGCCAGTAAAAGAATTACAATCAGTGTTATTGTCACCATTAGCAGAATACATGGGAGCCACCTCCCACTGGGTGCAAGCTAAAGAGCAGTCTGCTTTCTCAACTCCTGTGATTTTTTAAAATTTAAACACAGGAGAAACATTCAACAAAAAGAAACGTAGAGAAAACTGGGGGCGATGTATCTGCTTAAAAGAAAAAGATAGGCAAGAAAAATGAAAAGCCAATAAAAATAAGAACGGAAACTCGAAGTAAGAATAAGACAACAGCACACAAAAGGGGAAGAGAAAAGCTAAAAGATGACAAGTGATGAGTTTGGAATCCTTGTGAGTCATTCAAAATAAAATGTTTGATATTCAGTGTCGATTCTTTTACTGAAGTCTAATTGAGAGCTATAATCTGCAATCGCTACTTCACATTTCCTAGATTCCACAAAATAATCTCTTGCACTCTGTCCATATCTCTGCGCTGTTACCACAGTACTTAATGCAACATGAATTAAAGATTTAAAAACAGAAAACGCTGGAAAAACTTAGGTCAGGCAGCATCTGTGGCGAAAGAGCAACAAAGTGCATCAGATTTTGACCAAAGGGCCCTTTCAAATGACACACACGGCCAGATTCTGGGATTCCCAACCTCATGTTCGGGGTTTTCGATCTTTGGGAGTGACATTTGAGGGCTTTTTGGGTCAACCAGGCCTTCCCAAACTGACTGATCCCATTGCAGAGATGGGCATGTCCCAGTCCTTTGCAATTCTCACATTAGGGCCAGGTTTTTAATGAGCTATGGTTCACAGCACCTCATGAAGAAACCCTGATCGGAAGAGTTGATCAGTGTGAACCATAGTCTGCATGTGCGAACCTTTTAAAATGCAAGTACCAAAGGTCTTCCTCATGTTCACCATGCCAAGGCATCCCCCCCCCCCCCCCACCACTCCATAGGCCATGTCCCCAATGCCAAGCTATGCCCCTCCACCCATCCTTGATGGCCTCATGCCCCCTACACAAAGCCCATTTCTTGACAGCTCTGGTTCACTCATCTCTTCTGTTGATTGCAAAATTTATGGAAGGTTAAGAGGTTTCAAGTTCTTGCAACTTCAACTATTGAAATATTAGAGCATCCGGATGATTTACATTTTTACTGCCCTGTAGTTAAAAGACTTAATATTGTCGAAAGTTATGAATGTTTTTTTCATAACACACGTCATTGTCAGTGCATACTGGCCCAACGGACATAAGTGCTACAGCTTGGCATAGGCAAGATGAGGGGGCCATCCCTTGACAAGGAGGAGTGAGGGACCATAGACGTTGCTCGGTATGGGGGGGGGGGGGGGGGGGGGGGGGCATACCTTGGCATTGGGGCATGATGTTGCATGTGGGGCAGGGGTATGAGGGTTAGAGGGCCTGTTTTAATTGGAATGAAGACCCACAAACACTGGAGTCAAGCTTTTTAAAAACAGCTGCCCGGGCTGGCTCTGGCCTTTTGCCCGAGTCAGCTTGCACCTGCCCCCAATTCCTTCTCCTAGGGTGGGCAGGCCAGGCCGGGAATTTTCCCAACTCCCACTACCCACCTCAACAAGGAAACCCAGGCCAACATTTCAGATTGATGACCTTTTGGGAAGATCAATCGGTAGCATGGGCATCAATTTCCAGTTCTAAATGAACATTGAATTTGATACAAGTGCAAAATTATTTTATTTCAGGAAAATTGCAACTTCTGGAAATGGGCAATATGAAAAAAAAAGGAAGAGGCAACATGCTTTGCTGTATGAATCCTTCTTCACAACCCAGCTTTTTCCTTAGTTTAGAAATGTGACATGAATTGATAAACAAATATTATTTTAAAAATCATGCAAAATGCAGGAGCAGAAAATAGAGATTGGATATTGTTTCTGGAATTTCTAACTTAGAAGACACAAGGAATTCAATTGGTCACGGACAACAGCGAATCAGCAGTCGTGTCACAATGCGCCCAATTTTCTTTCATTGAAGCGAAGATAAGAAAATATGAATATCATCAGTTTTCCTTTCTCACTCCTTCAGGCCCTGGCAAAAGCGTATCGGACAGAACAAGAATTGCAATTTGAAATAAAATGTTTATTTCTTCAAAGTGCTATTTTATTATTACATGCATGCACACATCTGTACTGTAACGTAGGGTATATATACAATATGTGATATAGAAGAGCAAGTTAGATAAACAATGGAATGATCTATAAAGCAGTAAGTGGATACAGGATTCTAAAGACACAATGATTAATGGAAATATAACAAATATTTGATCATTTGACATACGAGCTCTTTGTGTAATTTCAATTTGCCAGAGGGAAGAATCACAATGCTGGAGTGTAGAGCAGCTTCCACAACCTGCACAATGCAGTGCCAGGTTGTGGGCTTAAACCCACAATTATTATGTGTAAGGTGTGCTCCCAGTCTGGATTAATAACTCCAAGACGTTAATGAGCAGTCCTTGCCCACCTTTTGTTTAATTTACAGACTGGAGCTCAGACCCCCACTTTCACTCCGAAGCTATGGGTTCAATCCTGCGTCCTTGTTAAATGTACTTTGCGGATCAACTGTTCGTGTTGTCATAACGTATTTTAGGAATAACTCAGTGAATTATTAATGCCCAACAGCAGAAAGAGGGAAACGTGTATTTATAGAGCGCTGTTTCGCTAGCAAGCCTCACCGAGTATACTGAGAGGCTGCACACGTGACACATTTTATTGCCCTTGTTGGGAGCAGAGGGGAACCTCATTGAGAAGGCCTCAACCGGCATCTAACTTTGGTTAACCAGTGACCGCCCAACCACAGAATCCTTAGAAAAGTAACCAGTTATTTATAGTCCTCATCATGTAGATTTCTGTAACAATTTTTCAAGATTCCAGGTTTAAGAGGCCAAGTTTTTTCAACGCTTCCTTATGATCCTTTTCTGTTGGGGGTTGTGGAGTCCCTTCGGTTACAAGAGGTTGAGGGGAGGTGGAGGAGTTGCTGATGTTGGACAAGCCTCCAGTGCATTTCAACAGTCCTAGTCTTTGAAGTGCGTCTTGCCTCGCTGCTTTCTGCTCAGGCCTCCCAAGCAATCGAAGGGAGTTGGACTGGGCAGCCAAACCCTCCACCTGAGTGGCTGGCTTCTTCTGGCCAGCATCGCTAAGTCGGGCCAGAACCTGGGCTCGGAGCTCCTGCACACTGACCCCTGACCTCAAGATGGTGTCAAACTTTTTAGCGTGAGCAGGAAGCAAAGTAAGTGCTCTGGCTGAACTTTGGTCATCACCCGAGGCGGTTTCTCTGAACTGGTTTGAGACTTTGGGTTCTAGTGCGGTCGTAGTTTCAGATCCTTGACGTTTCATTGACTCCTTCTCCTTCTTGCCCTCTTCAAATGCTGTTTGGTTGGGTGCTATATCAACCACAGAAACTAATTCCGGACCTCGGTTATTGATTCCGAGAGCAGGTGGGTTACTGGTAATTACATCCACATTTCCAATAATCCCAATGTTGTCACAGCAACCTGCAACATCTAAAAATATTAAAAATACAAACATCAACACTTGCATAAATACAGAGACAATTAGCATGCAATATATTGTCATATTTGGTCAATAGGAAAATTACCTTGAGGTTTTGGGGGCGATTTTGTGCCCGTGTTCGCTGTTATCAAGAATGGCGATGTGGGCAGAATGTTGGCAAGAATCGGAAAACGTGACTCTCGCAAGCGAGATTGCGTTTTCTGGTTTTCCAACCCCCTTGTCAGTAGCGTAACTTGAAAAACGCCATGGAAGGCCGAGAACTTCATTTTAATACATTATCATTAGTAAGCCCTCCCATCGGAACTTCTATCCCCAAAATGAATGTTCATTTGGTCACCGATGTGACATCACGCCAACGCGATTTACAACAGCTGTATAAAATAGAGAACTTGGCGACTTCACCTCCGAAGAGGATATCAGAAGTGGGCGCTCAGGTCGCCATTACCATCCAGGGTGCCAGTTGCATGGGGGCAGCTGAGAGGATAGGGAGGACCCAGCTAAGTTCAATTTGGGTCGGGTGTTCAGCATCAGCATCTCGAAGGGTGGGGTAGTTCGCAGACCATACCGCCCCTTCCTGGCTCTGAGCCTTCAGGTTTAAAGGGGTTTGGCGACTGGTATGCAGGCATCGCCTTCCGTGTCCTGCTTGTTGGGCTTGTGGCGATATCACCGCTGGGAGATTGCCCTTCCAGAGTGGCAGTTGGAAAGTTAGTGGAAGCGGGTGAATCCATAGTGCCAGAACTGGGGACAACCAAGGTTCTTGGGTGGGGTGACATGAGATACCATGCTGGATGGGCAGATTGGGACACTCTGACAAGGGGCATTTTCCAGCCTCATGAGGCCTGAAGACCCTCACATGGGGGGTTTGTGGGGAGAATGACTGAAGTGAAAATGAACCCCCTCACTCAGGCAACAATGAACCCAGAGGGCAAGAGCTGTATGGAAGTTCAAGGCCACCGGTTATGGAGGCCTGGCTTTCAGGGATTAGTGTCTGGGTGGCTGGCTGTTCAATTTGGAAGGCTTGTTTAATCCGCTGCCCATGAGAGCGAAGGGAAATGAGGGTGCCCTCTCAGGATGAAATTGACATGCTAATTGCAGTCTTCATGCTCATCAGGTGTGTCTCACCTGCCACAAGGGAAAGCCAGTTGCCTAATCAGTTCCCTGAACCTTGCTTGATGAGTCGATTGTGCCAATTTAGTCAGAATTACAATGCTTGAGTGTGCCGCTGATTGGCATCCAATTTGTAATCCTTGGGAGGAGGCTCTCCTTGTGAACCTTGGCTAAATGTTCTATCAACAGGTCCCGGCAGTGGGCGACCAAGGGGGTCGTCCGACCCGAGTGTCCGCCCCTCTACCATGGATACATTCGTAACCAGTGTTTGTGGAGAGGGAGCATGCAGTGTTCACTGGCACCCTTGAGACCTTCCGTGCCCATTGGGCTCCGCAGGGGCTGGGGTGCCCAATTGACCCCTTTAATCATATTTTGGTTTAATGTTTTAAGCTTAATTTGTGATTTGCTTTTTGTTTGAGGCAGTTTCCCTTTAAGGAACTGTCCCTTTAGTTTAGTTTACTTGATTATTTGTGTTTATCAAAATAATTGGAAACATAGCCCCCAAACATTGAACTTCAAGGCTAATACTCACGTTTACATGACAGAGATGCCACAGATGTGGCCCCCAATGTAAGGTCTTATGGTGAAGTCACACATCAGTCACCCCCATTCAAGAGGGTCTAGTTTCTCCACTGAGGTTAGATCACAGGTTCATTGAATACACTCAATTGCCCCAACTCCTCACCCTTGGGGGAGTCATGTGACCTGCTGAGGTTCTCAAGGGTTGGAGCACTTCATTCAGGTGGAATTAAGAGGGGCAACTGTGGGGAAGTGGCAATTGTCAGGACTCCTCATCATTTACTTTGATGTTCTCTTCCTTTCAGTTTTTGACTCTGAAGAATTATGGACCCAGTCGAGTTGGCAATTCTTTTGATTGCGATCAACCAGCAGCAGTGGCATCGACTTGCTGTTGCACATGGCCAGGAACAGCGCCTTGCAGAGGAGATGGAGGCAGGGCCCATTGGATCTGCTGGTAACAGCACCGCAGATGGCAGCGCCCCAGAGGAGGCGCTGGCGTCCATGGAAATTTTGGCGTACGATTTCTTACCACCAGATTCAGAGGTCCAGTGCAGGCGAAGACTGCGTCTGTCCCGGGGACGGTGGACAACCTGTGCCAGGTGATGCAAGAGTTGGCGCCACATGGACTGGGAGGATGCCCTTTGCCTGTGGCCCTGAAAGCTACTGCCATGGCATGTTTCAGGGCTGCATGGGTGATCTGTGCAGCAGATCCCAATCTGCAGCACACACGTGCATAGAGGAGTTCACAGCTGCACTATTTGCAAGGGCCCACATGCACATTGACTTGGACCGGGACCAGGCAAGCCAGGTTGCCAGGGCCTTGGGCTTCACCCACATAGCAGGCATGCCCCAGGTGCAGGGTGTGATCAACTGCACCCATGCGGCTCTGAACTCCCCATGGAAGCTTGGGGCACCATTTCACCACGGATCCCACTCCTTCAACGTCCCAATCATCTGTGACCACAGGCGTGAGCCTGTTTCTTGGGGAGAGTCCATGATAGTTACACCTTGGGGTCCTCACAGATCTCAGCCATTTGTGAGGGAGAGCAGTGGCTGGAGGGATGGATCCTCAGGGACAACGCATACTCACTCAGGAAGTGGCTGATGACGCCAGTGCGGAGGCAACAAATGCCTGCTGAGACTCGCCATAGCAAGGCTCAATGTTCAACACGTGCACTAATTGAGCAAGCAATTGTACACTTCAAGATGCAGTTCCAGTGCTTTGACCAGTCGGAGGGGGAGAGAGGGGGAGGGGGAGGGCCTCCAATACAGGCTCCAGAGGGTGTCCCGTGTCAGAGTGGCCTGCTGTGCTCTGCACAACCTGGCACTGCAGCAGGGAGACCAGCTAGACCAGGAGGAAATGGAGAAGCGACACATCTCCTCAGACGTGGAGGATGTCGAGGAGGGCGGGGAGGCGCAACCCGCGGAGGAGGAGGAAGGCCCTTGGGCGATGGCCTAGGCCTGTGTGGGCACAGGGCTGGGGACGCCTCCATCAATTTGTGATTTGACGACGTGTAGGACTAGGCTGTCTCACACCATGGGGTCTGACATCCACTCACTACTGAGGTGCCTGCATGAGGTTAATCGTGATGGTGGCCACATTCCTGGGAAGGGGGCTACAGCATTGGATGGACTCTGCAGGAGAATGATGATGACTTGCAGTGAAGACAGAGAGATGCTTCTCTCATCCTCAGCGATATGTCTGACTCCAACCTGACAGAGAGATCAGCACATCCTGCTCGTCGTGGGATCCAGAGATACTGGATGACAAATCTCAGCTGCTACTGCCCCGCAGAGGTCAGGGGTCCTGGTGTATTTCTTCACCTACGTACGAGATGGACACATTCTCCGTTTTCAGCCCTTGGCATCTCTATAACTAGAGAATACTGGCAGACATGAGAGGCCTGACTGTTGATGGGGATGGATGTGGGGCTGGGGAGCCCATGTCAGCAGTTGCGCATATTTACTGCGTTGTCAGTGTAGGAGATGGGAGAGACAGAGCACTGCCATTCTCTCAGTGCACACGCGTGCCAAGATCGCGTAGAGGTTTGCAGAGCATGGTGCCATGACATAACATCATGGAGGATCTGTATGGGTGAACCATGTGAGTTTTAATACAAGTCCAATATTACAGTGGTGACTTATCTCCACCATTACCTCGGTTAACCTGTTCCCACTTCATTCCTACAGTTTCTTACACTTCCTCACCGTCCCACTATGTCTAGCTGTCTCCACTGGATCCACAGGTGACATTGTGGTGGCCTCCTGACTTCCATACCCTGTTGCCTGAGATGACCTTGGCATGTATCCCCTGGGAGTGCCTGGACCTTGAGGTTTCAGGCCTACCTTCCAGCTGCACTGGTGTTGCAGTGCTGCCCATGAAGTGTGTCGTTCACAGGGAGGGGGGTGTCAGACAGGCTGGACACGCAGGGTCTTCTGGGTGGAAGGCCCCACTCCTGCCTATCCTCCTTCCTTCTGGTGTCCCAGGGGTCCCTGGGCTCCTCCATGAGATAGTGGGGCAGCTGGAGTGAGATCCAGAAGCCCAGCCATCTTCTGACACCATTCTCGGGGGCTAGTGGTTGAAGTATCAGTGGGGGAGCATTTTGCAGACAGTGATCATAACTTCATTAGATTCAAGATTGTTATGGAAAAAGACAAGAATGGGCCTGAGATTAAAGTTCTAAACTAGGGGACGGACAATTTTAATAAGACAGATAAGATTTGGCCAAAGTGGACTGGGATCTGTCACAAATCTGTGACAGAACTGTTGGACACTTTCAAGCAGGAAACAGGGAGAGTACAGGGCAAACAGTTTCCAATCAACAAAAAGGGTGGGACCTACAAGTCCCGTGAAGCCTGGATATTGAGGGAAATACAACATTGGGTCAGGAGAAAAAGGGAGTCTTACGGCAGATAGAGGGCTCAAAACAGCACAAGCCCTCGAGGCTTATAGAATGTGCAAGAGGGAACTTAAAAGGAATTAGGAGAGCAAAAAGGGGACATGAAAAGATACTGGCAGTAAAAATAAAGGAAAATCCCAAGTTAAGGGTAAAAAGATAACTAGGAAAAGAATAGGGCCCATTAAGGACCATAGTGGTAATTTGTGTGAGGAACCGGAGGACATAGGTAGGCTTCTAAATTAATGCTTTGTGTATGTTCATTCGTGAGAGGGACAGCGTGGGTATATAAATCGGAGAGAAAAGCTGTAATAAAATTAAAGAGATTAACATAGTCAGAGAGGAGGTTCTGAGTGGTCCGGCAGACATACAAGAAGTCAAATCTCCAGGGCCAAATGAAACGTTTCCCAGGCTGTTGAGTGAGGCAAGGGAGGAAATAGCAGGGACGCTGGCAATAATTTTCAATTCCTCTCTGGCCACAGGAGAGGTACCATTATTCAAGATGGGAGGAAGGGATAAAGCAGGAAATTGCAGATCAGTGGTGGGGAAACTATTGGAAGCAATTCTGAGAGACAGCATTAACCTGCATTTGGAGAGGCAGGGATTAATCAAGAACAGTCAGCATGGTTTTGTTAAAGCGAGGTCCTGTCTGACCAACTTGATCGAATTGTTTGATGAGGGGGCCAGGTGTGTAGATGAGGGCATTTGATATAGTCTATTTGGCCTTCGGCAAAGCTTTTGATAAGATCCCAAATGGGAGACTGATAGCGAAGGCAAGAGCCCATGGGATCCAAGGAAACTTGGCAAATTGAATACAAAAATGGCTGAGTGGCAGGAAGCAGAGGGTGATGGTCGAGGGGCGTTTTTCCGACTGGTAGCCTGTGTCCAGTGGGGACCCGCAGGGATCAGTGTTGAGGCGCTTGCTGTTTGTGGTTTATATCAATGATTTAGATAGGAATGTAGGCGGGTTGATCGGTAAGTTCATGGATGGTACGAAAATTGGTGGGGTGGTAAATAGTGAGGAGGGTAGCCTTAGATTACAGGAGGATATCGAACAAGCTGATCAGTGGCAAATGGAATTCAATCTGGATAAGTGTGATGCACTTGGGCAGGACAAACAAGGCAAGGGAATACATGATAAACAGCAATATCCTGGGAAGCACCGAGGGTCAAAGGGACCTTGGCGTGTATGTACACCGGTCCCTTAAGGTAGCAGAGCAGTCAATAAATTACCTTTTGGTAGCAGAGCAGATGGATACAGTGGTTAAGAAGGCGTATGGTATACTTGCCTTTATTGGCCGAGGCATATAGTTTAAGAACAGGGAGGTTATGCTGGAACTGCATAAAACATTTGTTGGGCCACAGCTAGAGTATTGTGTGCAGTTCTGGAGTCCACATTATAGGAGGGACGTGATAGCACTGGAAAGGGTGCAGAGGAGATTTACTAGGATGTTACCTGGGCTGGAGAGCTTTAGTTATGAAGGGAGATTGCACAGACTTGTGTTGCTTTCTTTGGAGCAAAGGATATTGAGGGGGGACATGATCGAGATGTATAACATTATGAGGGGCATTGATAGAGTAGGCAGGAAGAAACTTATCCCCTTGATGGAGGGATCAATGACCAGGGGGCATAGATTTAAGGTAAGGGGCAGGAGGTTTAGGGGGGTTTTGAGGAAACTCTTTTTCGCCCAGTGGATGGTGAGAGTCTGGAGCGCACTGCCTGAAGAGGGTGGTGGAGGCGGAGACCCTCATAACATTCAAGAAGTATTTTGATGTGCACGTGAGATGCCAAGGCATACAAGGCTATGGGCCAAGTGCTGGAGAATGGGATTAGAATACTCAGGTGGTTGCTTTTGTCTGGCGCAGACGCAATGGGCTGGAGGACCTTTTCTATGCTATCGCACACTATATGACTCATGGATTCTCACTAGTGCCTGCTCCATGGAGTGGAAGGCCTGCGCCATGGAACTCATGCCCTCAGCCATGGAGGTTCTGAACTGAACCATGGAGCGGACATCCCCTGCCATGGGAGTGCATATCCGGCACCAAGTTCTCCACTGCAAACGCCACCCTTGCATTGTTGGCCTTGATGCATTGGAGTCACAACACCATCTCCTCTGACAGAAGGTGATGGGACACCTCCAGTCAGCCTTGCCGTCAGAGTATGGATGCTGTCACCCCTTCCTGATGCTCTTGACTCTGCATTTGTATGGCTGGGGCTCAGCAGGGTCCTGGGCTCTGGCATCGCTCCTGAGTGCAGAATCTCTGGGATGTTCCTTCCTCTGCCTGCTGTGGCTCTTCAGCTGTGGGATGCTCACCAATGAGTGGCCCAGAATCCTGCCTGCTAGTTAATCCCACCCAGTTGTGAGTATCAGCGCTGGTGGAGGGTGCTGTTGACAACTGTGATGCCTCCATGATGCTGGTCTCAGAGATGTCTCCCTTGAAGCTTCTCTGGTCTGTGGTCCCCAGAGCGCACAAGGTTGGTATGGTTTGGTTGAATCATTGACCCGCAAAGGAAGCGAGAAGATTTCACTAGTGCATCACGGGGAATGAATGATGAGAGAAAGTGTACTCATGTGAGGCTTGCACCGCGGCTGCATATGTCGAGGGTTCTCACTTTTGTCTCTTGCCCCCACCTCACCCTCTGCACAGGTGCAGTCCTGCTCCTCAACTGCCAGCGCAAGGACTCTTTCTTCATAAGGCATTAGGCTTTTCAGCTCAGGCAGGACTCTGGAGGGCTGTGCCCTTTAATGCCAGTTATTCTCGCGTTAGTCCTGTAATGAGATAGATGCGGAGAGTGTATGCGGGATTCCTGCCGAGTTAGATGATCACCAGGCTGGCATACACGGGACGCGAGTGGGAGCAGGGATGTGCGTGTGTGTGTGGGGGGGGGGGGGGGGGGGGGGTCGTAGTGAGGCACCAAGACATGACAAGTATTGGGAACAAGTATTGCCTGGGTGAGAGATCACCGTGGAGGTGTGATGAGTGTTTGAAGGGGTGCAGCGGGAGACTGAGGAGGCAGACTTACCCTGACTGCATGAAAAAGGTCATTCATCTTCTCCCGGCACTGTTCCCCATCCTCTTATGGAGCAAGCTGGCACTCACAGTCACGGACACGGTCTCCCAGGCGGGGTTGGTGGCCTTGTTTGACGGACATCTGCGCGATCACAGGTCGAAGATGCCACGCTTCTGCTTCACAGCACCCAGGAGATTGGCGAGGGCTCCCTCCGTGATTCGTGGCAGCCATCCCCCAACTGGACTTTGAACAAGTGCTGTGGAGATGTTTAAAACGAGCGCCTCACTAATTGCAGAGATTAAGTTTTCCCAGGGCGAACGTATCAGAGGCAAGCTGCCAGGAGCGTGGCATAAATCACATGGTAAAAGGAAATTGTTGAAGAAGTTGAATGTACAGTTCCCACTGTCAGTGCCACTGGGATTGTCCCTGGTTTTCACACTGGAACCGACACTTACTGGAACCGACACTTATGGTAAGATTCCACCCTATGATACCACAGCTTGTGAATATGTTTTCACAGTAACTTCATTGCAGTGTTAATATAAGCCTACTTGTGACACTAATAAAGATTATTATTACAGAATTATTTCCAAGATTTAGAACCAAATCGAAGCCTAAATATTTGACCGCGTCATCTTCTCCCACTTAAAGGTTCATTTTCAAAACTAAATGTTTTCTGAAACTTGGCATGTCTCTGAATATAGTTCAATCTTCCTCACTTGCACATATGCCAGGGAAAGGGAGTGTGTTTCCTGTACATTGGAAGAAACAGATATTAAGTGCATTTTTCTGGGGGAGTAACATTGCATGGGTTTCTGCTTGCAATGACAGGGAAAAGCAAAATGCCTTCACACTGATGGGCGTGCAGAAGGTAAAATTTGAAAGGAGCCTAGCAACTACCAGTGACAAGATATAGACCAGCAGTGGCAAAAGCCTGCAAGTGGGCCATTAAAGGCAGGTTTGGTCTTTAACAGGTCAAGTCCTTGTAAGGGGCAATCAAAGCAAATTCATCAATCAGTAATCCTTATGGAATTAGCTCAGGATTTATACATTAGCTCAATTTTCAAAGGTTGCTCATTGACTATATTTTCTAGTAGATATGTTGATTAATGATTTCTCTTCTACATGAACTCTCACTTTTTAAAATTAGTTTAAAATTTCTCAGGCCACACACCCTTCCTCCATTTTCACAGCAGATACTTCCAGCTAGGAAAACATCATCTGTCCTCAACCTTCTCCCAAACAGAATTCTAGTGGCTTTTTCCAAGAGAAAAATTGATGAGCCGTACAGGATCAAGTAATCTGGCTATATAGTACTCTCAACTGGGGGACAGTACATGGTGAAGAGGACATAAATGAGTCTAAAATAATGACTAAAAGAGACAAACAATTTTTTAAAAAATTGTTAGAGTGCCCAATACTTTTTTTTTCCAATTAACAGCAATTTAGCGTGGCCAATCTACCTACCCTGCACATCTTTGGCTCGTGGTGGTGAGACCTTCGCAGACACGGGGAGAATGTGTGAGCTCCACATGGACAGTGACCCGGGGCCGGGATCAAACCCAGGTCCTCGGCGCCTGCACCACCGTGCCGCCCTGAGAGAGCAAATAAAACATAGCCTTTAAACATCAACTCAAAATCTGTGTGAATGCCAAATGCATTTGATTCAATTTATAGGAATATAGGACTTGGTGTGAGCCATTCAGGCCTTCAAGCCTGCACCGCCATTCAATTAGATCATTTAATTTGTGTTGCCATACAAACCTTTGACCGTATTTTTCTTGGAGGGTGGGGAGATATGGGTTTGTAGTTCTTCCTGTTTTCAGCTAAATAGAACAGATGGTTTCAAAATAAATGTAGATTACACAGTGAAAGTCTTTTTTGTGTAACCATGTGGTCATATATAGTCAGGCAGCAGCATCTGTCCTATTTGCCAGCATGCATTCAACCAATGTAGAAGCATTAGTAAGCATGCAACAGCAACAGTCTAAGAGTGTGCACAAGAAAATGGAGGTGTACCAGCCATTGCTTGAGGTGCCTATCGCAGAAAGATTGCTGATTTCTCGCACACCGGTAGAGACGCTCACACTGTCAGAGGCTTTTCCCCAGGGTAGAGGGGTCAATTACTAGGGGGCATAGGTTTAAGGTGAGAGGGGCAAAGTTTAGAGTAGATGTACGAGGCAAGTTTTTTACGCAGAGGGTAGTGGGTGCCTGGAACTCACTACCGGAGGAGGTAGTGGAGGCAGGGACGATAGGGACATTTAAGGGGCATCTTGACAAATATATGAATAGGATGGGAATAGAAGGATACGGACCCAGGAAGTGTAGAAGATTGTAGTTTAGTCGGGCAGTATGGTCGGCACGGGCTTGGAGGGCCGAAGGGCCTGTTCCTGTGCTGTACATTTCTTTGTTCTTTGTTCTTTGTTCTTTGTTTGGTCCAACTTCCTGCATCAAGGTAGTACCTTTACCGGACAGAAACCAGTCCTCAGCAAATTACTTCCAAGATGTAAATATTGCCCTGCTAATCAATTTCTTTCATGCCCTCAAAATAGCAACAGGAAGCATGGCTAATTAATTCATTCATTTATGGAAACATTTTTCATGTATCAATCTTATATTACTGATCAAATTTGTCGCAACCTCATAAGCTAATAAGATATTTCATTTGCAGCTGAAGGGTAAAAGTATAGTCTGCAATCATTGCAAGGTGTTCCCTTTCCCAAATGCCACACTCCATCATGTATTGGGCTTGTCAAAATGGTCATCCTAATCACGAGACTTCCTTTTTAAAGTCTATCCGGGACCCAGATTCTTTTGTTAAGGGAACTCCTCAACAACATTAGGAGAACAAAGGTACCATAGGGGCTACAAATTTTACATACACCTGTTCTTGGAACAAGTTGAGTATTTTGACCAAAACATTATCAGAATCACATTGATATCTGGGACTCACTGTGCAACGAGAACTCACCTGGGCCTGCTGTATCTTCTGTTTGTCGAGTGCTGCATACCATTCCGAGGAACTCATAAAAGCCATCACTAATAGTGCTTTCTCCCTTTGTCACCACCTCTTCGTCATCCGCCTCCAGTTCCACCTCTAATGAGTCAATGGTTTCAATCAAAAAACTAAGGCATTCCTTCTCCTCTTGAGACAAATGGCGCAAGAACTCATCTTCCTGCAGAATAAGCAGAAAACATTGCACAATCTTTCAATTTTTAAATCTACGGATAACTCCTGGAAAACAAACAAGTGACCTCTTCCAGAGTCGTGCGTGGAATCGCCTGGAGCAAAATATCCTTTTTTCAGTCTTACAAATTAAACAAAATATTGGAGTTTGTGTGTCAAAGACTGGATGCATATATTAGGATTAGTGGACAGATGATTTGTTAATCGGTTCATTCATAGCAGCATTACTGCCCATCCTTAGATGACCCGAGTAGGTCTTCAACCACTTGTGATGAATGTAGCAATTTCAGATATATCGTATTTAATGTATTTGGCGCAGTAAGGGTGAGTGTGTGGATGCATCTGCTACAGTATTTTGTTTTAAAACCTGACTTGAAAGGCTTTTTGGCTACAGAGGTGCAATTAAAGCATCGTAAAAATCATTAATTCCAACCATGTATATTGTTTACCTGAAGTTGGTTAATGGAATTTTGTTTATGTAAATGAAATGAAATGAAAATCGTTTTGTCACAAGTAGGCTTCAAATGAAGCTACTGTGAAAAGCCCCTAGTCGCCACATTCCGGCGCCTGTTCGGGGAGGCTGCTACGGGAATTGAACACGCGCTGCTAGCCTTGGTCTGCTTTACAAGCCAGCTAATTAGCCCATTGTGGTAAAGAAGGTTCTCTGGGGAGTAGATCATTAGAGACAGTGTGTTTAGCTTAGTAAGATGATGTCGTTAATGGGAGGAGACAGGGGGTGAATCAGTCAGGTGTTAAGTTTCAGTTTCTGGAAAAAAGTAGCTTAGATTGGGGCTGTGAACAGGCAAGCAACTTTTTGCCAAATGTTGGAAAGTTAAACAGGAGGTTGACACAAGTGAGAATCCGCAAGCTGTTCCTGAAGGATCTCATCTCAAAATGGTTTATCCAAGACATCTCTTTATGGCAAGTATTCCTGGGTTGGCTAACTGTACTTAAAAGTAGGTTTTGACCCGAGATGGGTTTTGCTTGAGTGGAGATAGCAGTTAGGGTTTAGTGTTTCATTGTCATTGTTTTTTTAAAAAACATTTTTTATTCTCCTTCTTTATCACATTTTCTCCCAAATTTACACCCAACAATAAACAATAATCAGTAACGAATGTAATGTCAATCCCCATATCAATAACAACGATCCTATCCTCCCACCAAACCCCCAAACAGTAGCCCACTTGTTAACATAAACAAATGACAAAGAGGAATCAGGAATCACCCATAGTCACCATTAACACATACAGTGGTGACTTCCAGTTGCGGCTATGCGGAGCTTAGCTGTACATTCGGCGGCTCCCGCTAAAACGGACTTTTGGGCTCTCTTGAGGAGCCCCAACGGCAATTGTTTTGACAACCTCTAGTGTGCGAAGGTGAGCAAGGTCCCCCCTTCCATAGTATATGGATTGGACTAGGAGTGGAGCGGTCAAAAAAGCGTTTTTGGAGCAGCGAAAAGTGCGAGGAAGAAAAAACAAGATGGCAGAGGGCGGAGATCAAGCGGCATGGGTGCAGGAGCAGCAGGAGTTTCTCAAGCGCTGCTTTGAGGAGCTGAAGAAAGAGGAGATGGCGCCAATGCTGACGGCGATCGAGGGGTTAGTGAAGACCCAGAAGGCCCAAGGGGCGGCGATCCAGGCGGTGCGGGAGAAAACCGCGGAGAATGAGGATGAGATCTTGGGCCTGGCGGTGAAGGTGGAGGCGCAAGAGGCGTTGCACAGGAGGTGGGCGGAAAGATTCGAGGACCCAGAGAACAGGTTGAGGAGGAAGAACCTTCGGATTCTGGGTCTCCCTGAAGGAGTGGAGGGGGCCGTTGCTGGAGCATATGTGAACACGATGCTCAATTCGCTGATGGGAGCGGGGGCCTTTCCGCATCCCCTGGAGCTAGATGGGGCTCATCGGGTCCTGGCAAGGAGACCCAAGGCCAATGAGCCGCCACGGGCGGTGGTGGTGAGGTTTCACCGTCTCGTGGATAGAGAGTGTGTGTTGAGATGTGCCAAGAAGGAGCGGAGCAGCAGGTGGGAGAATACGGAGATCCGAATCTACCAGGACTGGAGCGAGGAGGTGGCAAAGAAGAGAGCTGGTTTTAATCGGGCCAAGGCGGTGCTCCATCGGAACGGGGTGAGGTTCGGAATGCTGCAGCCAGTGCGATTGTGGGTCACGTTTCAGGATCAACACCACTACTTTGAAAAGTAAACGCCTGAGGAGGCTTGGACCTTTATACAAACTGAAAAGTTGGACTCAAACTGAGGGCCTGTGGTTGTGGGGGGGAATGTCGGATGTATACAGGGTTTTAACTATGCGTCGGGAATGTTCCACGGGTTGGGTGATGGATGGGGAAAAGAGATCTGATGGGGAGATTGTGAGCGAATGTGGGCGTCGGTGCTGGAGGGAGGGGAGGCCCGGGGATGGGGGAAATTGGGATAAGGCCGCAAAAGGAGCTGCGCCAGAGGGGGCGGGGCCTGCTTAGGAAAGCGCGGGCTTTTTCCCACGCTAGGGAAAGACGGAGGGACGGGGGTGGAGGAGCGCTCACTGACTGCTGGGGAGGAGGGATTCCCCCACGGGGGGGGGGGTGGTCAATGGGATGGCGGGGGAGGCCAGGGTCAGCAGGAGTCAGCTGACTTACGGGAGTGTTATGTGGGGAGCAAAAGAGCTAGACATGGGTCTAGCGACGGGAGGGGGCATATTGGGTTGCTGCTTCATTGGCCGATGGGGAACTGGAAACAGAAGAGGTGGTCGGGACGGGGGTCCCCAGCCTGGGGGACTGGAGGGTGTGGGAGGCGCGGGCACGGGACTGGCCCAGAAACAGAGATGGCTAGTCGGCAGAGGGGGGGGGGGGGGGGGGGAAGAGCCCCCAATCCGGCTGATAACTTGGAATGTGAGGGGCCTGAATGGGCCTGTTAAGATGGCCCAAGTGTTTGCGCACTTAAAGGGACTGAAGGCAGACGTGGTCATGCTTCAGGAGACACATTTGAAGGTGGCAGACCAGGTCAGGTTACGAAAGGGACAGGTATTCCATTCGGGGCTGGATGCAAAGAACAGAGGGGTGGCAATACTGGTGAGGAAGCGGGTGTCGTTTTGAGGCCAAGAATATTGTAGTGGATAATGGGGGTCGATACGTGATGGTGAGCGGTAGGCTACAGGGACTGGAGGGTGTGGGAGGCGCGGGCACGGGACTGGCCCAGAAACAGAGATGGCTAGTCGTATGGGTGGTATTGGTGAACGTCTACGCCCCGAACTGGGATGATGCTGGATTTATGAAGCGCATGTTGGGGAGGATTCCGGATCTGGAGGCAGGAAGCTTGATAATGGGGGGGATTTCAACACAGTGATGGACCCAGCATTAGATCGCTCCAGATCTAGGACGGGGGAGAGGCCGGCTGCGGCCAAGGTGCTTAGGGGGTTTATGGACCAGATGGGGGGAGTAGATCCATGGAGATTTGCTAGGCCTCTGGCCAGGGAATTTTCCTTTTTTTCTCACATGCACAGAGCCTACTACCGGATAGATTTTTTTGTTTTGAGCAGGGCACTGATTCCGAAAGTGGAGGGAACGGAGTACTCGGCCAGAGCCATCTCAGACCACGCCCCGCATTGGGTGGAGCTGGAGTTAGGAGAGGAGAGGGACCAACGCCCGCTGTGGCATCTGGATGTGGGATTACTGGCGGGTGAGGTGGTGTGCGGGAGGGTGCGGGGGTGTATTGAAAGGTATTTGGAGGCCAACGACAATGGGGAGGTGCAGGTGGGGGTAGTGTAGGAGGCACTGAAGGCGGTGGTCAGGGGAGAGTTAATCTCCATCAGGGCTCACATGAAGGAGAGAGAGGGCAGGGAAAGGGAGAGGTTAGTGGGGGAGATCCTAAGGGTGGACAGGAGATGTGCAGAGGCCCCCGAGGAGGGACTACTTCGGGAGCGGCAAAGTCTCCAGACGGAATTCAACCTGTTGACCACGGGGAAGGCAGAGGCACAGTGGAGGAAGGCACAGGAGGCGATGTACGAGTATGGGGAGAAGGCGAGCTGGATGCTGGCACATCAGCTCCGTAAGAGGATGGCAGTGAGGGAGATAGGTGGAGTCAAGGACAGCAGGGGAACTACGGTGCGGAGTGCGGTGAAAGTAAATGAGTCATTTAAGGACTTCTATGAGGAGCTGTACAGATCTCAGCCCCCAGCGGGGGAAGAGGGGATGCAAAGGTTTCTTGATCAACTGAGGTTCCCGAGGGTGGAGGATCAGGAGGTGGCTGGTTTGGGGGCGCCAATTGGGTTGAAGGAGCTGGTTAAAGGACTGGGGAGCATGCAGGCGGGGAAGGCCCCGGGGCCAGATGGGTTCCCGGTTGAGTTTTACAGGAAGTATGCGGACCTGTTAACCCCGTTAACAGTGAGGACTTTCAATGAGGCAAGGGAGGGGACCCTGCTCCCGACAATGTCCGGAGCGTTGATTTCTCTGATCCTGAAGCGGGACAAGGACCCACTGCAATGTGGGTCATATAGGCCGATCTCGCTCCTCAATGTGGACGCTAAGCTGCTGGCAAAAGTGCTGGCTACGAGAATTGAGGACTGTGTCCCGGGGGTGATTCATGAGGACCAGACGGGATTTGTAAAGGGCAGGCAGCTAAACACAAATGGGAGGAGGCTCCTAAACGTGATTATGATGCCATCGGTTAAGGGAGAGGCGGAGATAGTGGCAGCTGTGGACGCGGAGAAGGCTTTGACCGAGTGGAATGGGAGTATCTCTGGGAAGTGTTGCGGAGGTTTGGGTTTAGAACATAGAACATAGAACGATACAGCGCAGTACAGGCCCTTCGGCCCACGATGTTGCACCGACATGGGAAGTCAAAAAACAAAAGCCATTTAACCTACACTATGCCATTATCATCCATATGCTTATCCAATAAACTTTTAAATGCCCTCAATGTTGGCGAGTTCACTACTGTTGCAGGTAGGGCATTCCACGACCTCACCACTCTTTTCGTAAAGAACCTACCTCTGACCTCTGTCCTATACCTATTACCCCTCAGTTTAAGGGTATGTCCCCTCGTGCTAGCCATTTCCATCCGCGGGAGAAGGCTCTCACTGTCCACCCTATCTAACCCCCTGATCATTTTGTATGTCTCTATCAAGTCTCCTCTTAACCTTCTTCTCTCTAACGAAAACAACCTCAAGTCCATCAGCCTTTCCTCATAAGATTTTCCCTCCATACCAGGCAACATCCTGGTAAATCTCCTCTGCACCCGCTCCAAAGCTTCCACGTCCTTCCTATAATGAGGTGACCAGAACTGTACGCAATACTCCAAATGCGGCCGTACCAGAGTTTTGTACAGCTGCAACATGACCTCATGACTCCGGAACTCAATCCCTCTACCAATAAAGGCCAACACTCCATAGGCCTTCTTCAAAACCCTATCAACCTGGGTGGCAACTTTCAGGGATCTATGTACAAGGACACCGAGATCCCTCTGCTCATCCACACTTCCAAGAACGTTACCATTAGCCAAATATTCCGCATTCCTGTTATTCCTTCCAAAGTGAACCACCTCACACTTCTCTACATTAAACTCCATTTGCCACCTCTCAGCCCAGCTCTGCAGCTTATCTATGTCCCTCTGTAACCTGCAACATCCTTCCGCACTGTCGACAACACCACCGACTTTAGTGTCGTCTGCAAATTTACTCACCCACCCTTCTGCGCCCTCCTTTAGGTCATTTATAAAAATGACAAACAGCAATGGCCCCAGAACAGATCCTTGTGGTACGCCACTTGTAACTGAACTCCATTCTGAACATTTCCCATCAACCACCACCCTCTGTCTTCTTTCAGCTAGCCAATTTCTGATCCACATCTCTAAATCACCCTCAATCCCCAGCCTCCGTAATTTCTGCAATAGCCTACCGTGGGGAACCTTATCAAACGCTTTACTGAAATCCATATACACATCAACTGCTCTACCCTTGTCTACCTGTTCAGTCACCTTCTCACAGAACTCGATAAGGTTTGTGAGGCATGACCTACCCTTCACAAAGCCATGCTGACTATCCCTAATCATATTATTCCTATCTAGATGATTATAAATCTTGTCTCTTATAATCCCCTCCAAGACTTTACCCACAACAGACGTGAGGCTCACCGGTCTATAGTTGCCAGGGTTGTCTCTACTCCCCTTAGAACATAGAACAATACAGCGCAGTACAGGCCCTTCGGCCCACGATGTTGCACCGAAACAAAAGCCATCTAACCTACACTATACCATTATCATCCATATGTTTATCCAATAAACTTTTAAATGCCCTCAATGTTGGCGAGGAGTTTGGGGAGGAGTTTATTAGTTGGGTTAAGCTTCTATATAGAGCCCCGGTGGCGAGTGTGGTTACGAATCGGCGTAGGTCGGAGTATTTTCGGCTGTATTGAGGGACGAGGCAGGGATGCCCCTTGTCCCCCCTGTTGTTTGCATTAGCAATTGAGCCTTTGGCCATTGCATTAAGGGAGTCCAGGAACTGGAGGGTGGTGGTCCGAGGGGGAGAGGAGCATCGAGTGTCACTGTATGCAGACGACCTGTTGCTGTATGTGGCGGATCCAGTGGAGGGGATGGTGGAGGTCATGCGGATCCTAAGAGAGTTTGGGGACTTCTCGGGCTACAAGCTCAATGTAGGGAAGAGTGAGCTCTTTGTGGTGCATCGGGGGGACCAGGGAAGAGGGTAGATGACCTACCGTTGAGGAGGGCGGAAAGGAGCTTTCGATACTTGGGGATCCAGGTAGCTAGGAGCTGGGGGGCCCTGCACAAACTTAATTTGACGCGGCTGATGGAGCAGATGGAGGAGGACTTCAAACGATGGGATGTGTTGCCACTCTCGCTAGCGGGCAGGGTACAGTCAATTAAAATGACGGTCCTCCAGAGGTTTCTTTTCGTGTTCCAGTGCCATCCTATTAGGATTACCAAGGCCTTTTTTAAGAGGGTAGGTAGGAGCATCATGGGCTTTGTGTGGGCAAACAAGACCCCGAGGGTAAAGAGGGGTTTTCTGGAGCGTAGTAGGGACAGGGAGGGCTGGCGTTGCCGAATCTGGAGGGCTATTATTGGTCAGCCAACGTAGCAATGATCCGTAAGTGGGTGATAGAGGTAGAGGGGGGGGCGGCATGGAAGAGGTTGGAGATGGTGTCCTGCAAAGGAACGAGCCTGAGGGCGCAGGTGACGGCACTGCTGCCGCTCTTGCCGACAAGGTACACCACGAGTCTGGTAGTGGCGGAAACGCTAAAGGTCTGGGGGCAGTGGAGACGACATAGGGGTGAGATGGGAGCCGCGGCGTGGTCCCCGATCCGGGAGAACCACCGGTTCGTCCCGGGGAGGATGGATGGGGGGTTTCGGAGCTGGCATTGTGCAGGGATCAGAAGGATGGGGGACCTGTTTATAGACAGGACGTTTGCGAGCCTCGGGGCACTGGAGGAGAAGTTCAGGTTACCCCCAGGAAATGCGTTCAGGTATATGCAAGTGAGGGCGTTTGTGAGGCGGCAGGTGAGGGAATTCCCGTCGCTCCCGGCACAGCGGATCCAGGACAGGGTGATTTCGGGTGTATGGGTCGGAGAGGGCAAGGTTTCGGCGATATATCAGGAGATGAAAGAAGAGGGGGAGGCTTTGGTAGAGGAGCTGAAGGGCAAGTGGGAGGAGGAGTTGGAGGAGGAGATTGAAGAGGGTCTATGGGCGGATGCCCTGAGTAGGGTTAATTCCTCTTCATGTGCCAGGCTCAGCCTGATACAGTTTAAGGTTGTTCGCAGAGCGCATATGACGGGGGCGAGGCTGAGTATATTCTTTGGGGTGGAGGACAGATGTGGGAGGTGCTCAGGAATCCCGGCGAATCACGTCCACATGTTTTGGTCGTGCCCGGCACTGGAAGGGTTCTGCGTGGACTATGTCCAAGGTGGTGAAAGTCCAGGTCAAACCAAGTTGGGGGCTGGCATTATTTGGGGTGGCGGACGAGCCGGGAGTGCAGGAGGCGAAAAAGGCCGGCATTCTGGCCTTTGCGTCCCTGGTAGCCCGGCGGAGGATCTTGCTATTATGGAAGGACGCGAAGCCCCCCAGTGTGGAAGCCTGGATAAATGACATGGCAGGGTTCATTGAGCTAGCGAGGATAAAGTTTGCCATGAGAGGGTCTGCGCAGGGGTTCTTCAGGCGGTGGCAACCGTTCCTTGACTATCTCGCGGAGCACTAGAAGGAGCTCGGTCAGCAGCAACCCAGGGAGGGGGGGGGGGCGGGGAGGAGGGGGGGTATTTCTTTCGGGGGGGGGGGATATTTGGGTGGGTGGGGGAGGGTTTTTTTCCCCAGGTAGTATTTGTACAAACATAGGGGAGGGTTAATATCTGTGGGAGAAACCCATTGTGTATAAGTTCTGTACTATGTTTGCTTGATATGTTTATGTTTTGTTTTGCTCTTTTGTCTTTTTCTTTTCTGTTACTGGTTGAAAATCTTTGTTGGGAAAAACTTTGAATAAACATATTTTTAAAAAAAATTAACACATACAGTCCCCTCTCCCCCAACCCTCCCAGCCCCCAACCCCCCTAATGTTCGATATGATCCAATTCTCGAAAGTGCATAATGAATAATGCACATAAATTGCAGAATCCCTCCATCCTTCCCCTCAGTTCAAATTTGACCTTCTCAAGCATCAAGAATTCCAGCAGGCCCCCCCACCGCGACAGGGCACAAGGTGGAGAGGTTGATCTCCAACCTAACAGGGTCCGCCTTCGGGCGATCAACGAGGCGAAGGCTACAACATCTGCCTCCGTGTCCGTTTCCAACCCCGGCTGGTCCGACACCCCCGAATATGGCCTCCCGAGGACCCGGGTCCAGTTTTACGTGCACCACTTTAAAGATTACCCTAAACACCTCCTTCCAGTAATCCTCCAGCTTTGTCATTTTCAAGTTTGTTTAACGGGTAATTGTAAGCTATTTTCTTGTATGACATTAAACTTATCTTAGGCCTGTGTTAGTAGTCAAGTTTGTTTTAGTATACCATATCCCTATTTGTGCATGGAATCACCTGGAGCGAAATATCCTTTTTTCAGTCTTACAAATTAAAAAAAATATTGGAGTTTCTGTCCAGTATCTTGGGGTCTGGACCGGAATCGTAATATAAGGCAGTCAGTGGAGGCACTGTCCAATAATGTTAAGTGGGAATTTCAACCTATCCTAATGAAGGAACAGTGATATATTTCCAAATCAGGATATGTGACTTAGAGGGAATCTCAGAAAATGATGTCCCTATGTACCCATTGTCCTTGATCTTCTACGTATACTGCAAGATCCAAGCATTCTGTTATATTGTCCTCCCTGCTGGGGAGGTGTAAATAAAGTCAGTTCAATAACGGCTGCTCACTGTGAATCCACAAGATGAGTTTTCTCAGTGCAATAACATAATAGCGGTGGAGGACACCGGTTTGGAAGATGTTTTGGTAGAAGCTTCAATGATTTGATGCCGTGCATGTTATTGAAATAGTACACATTGCAGCCATGGTGTGTTGGGGGAAGATTTCAGAGGCTGGGATTCTCCGATCAGAGTTCGCCCTGCCACTGCTGCCAGCGAGAGCGGTGAATTGGGCGCTCAGCGGGACCTGCGAATCCTGCCATAGGGATATGGTATATTAAAACAAACATATTAAAAGAAATCCAGCCAGTATCCATAAAACACCTTGCATTATCTAGTATGGTTATACCTATCATGTGAAAGTCCTGCAAATAGCATACACTTCCTGTTACAACACTTACGATGGTTATACTTGTTTTCTGGATGACAATTTTGTCACACTCAGCTCACTTTTTATTACACACTAGTTAGACCGGTTTCTAGATTACCCACACATAACATTATGCTTACCATTCAGCCCGCCCAAAGATATGAGGAATAGGTATAGGAGTAGACCATATGGCTCCTCAAGCCTGCTCTACCGTTCAATGCAATCATGGCTGATCTTCTACCTTAGCCCAACTTTCCAGTGCATTCACCATATCACCTGATTCACTGAGAAATCTACAATCATCTCAGTCTTGAATATACTGAGCCATGGAGCATCCACAGCCCTCTGGATAAACAATTCCAAAGATTCACAACCCTCAGTGAAGAAATTTCTCCTCATCACAGTCCTAAATGATCAACCCCTTATCTGGAGGCTGGGCCCCCAGGTTCTGCACTCTTCCAGCTGGTGGAACAACCTCGCAGTCCCTTCAGAATCTGTACATTTCAATGAGAACACCTTTCATCCTTCTAAACTCCAGAGAGTATAGGCCCAACTTGAACAGTCTCTCATTATTGGAGAACAGTCATCAATGAGGCTTTGCTGAACGGAGTCCAAATATGTCTGTAACATTGTAGATAGCAGATGAGGAACATATCAGCCATGATAGAATGGTGGAACAGACTCGATGGACCGAATGGCCTAATTCTGCTCCTATATCTAATGAACTTATATCCTTCCTGCGATAAAGACCAAAATTGCACTCGGTATTCTAGGTGTGGTCTTACCAAAGCCCAATACTCTGCATAAGATTTCCTTACTATAGTATTGCAATCATATTGCAATAAAGACCAACATGCCATTTGCCTTGCTTGCTGTTCTTGCCATGTTAACTTTGTGTTCCCTGAGACAACTGAATGTTAACGTGCGACGACTATTAGGGGTGATAATGATGCCCCCAGTGGAGGGGGAGGCAGAGATAGTGGCGGCAATGGACGCAGAGAAGGCATTTGATAGGGTGGAGTGGGAGTATTTATGGGAAGTGTTAAGGAGGTTTGGGTTTGGGAACGGGTTTATTAGCTGGGTTAGACTTCTTTATGGGGCTCCAACGGCAAGCGTAGTTACAGGTCGACATAGATCGGAGTATTTCCGACTATATAGGGGAACAAGACAGGGATGCCCGCTATCTCCATTGTTGTTCGCGTTGGCAATTGAACCTCTGGCCATGGCGTTGAGAGACTCCAGGAAATGGAGAGGGGTGATTAGAGGGGGAGAAGAACACGAGTCTCGTTATACGCGGATGACCTATTGTTATACGTGTCGGACCCAGCGTGGGGGGGTGATAGAGGTTATGTGAATTTTGAGGGGGTTCGGGGATTTCTCGGGGTATAGGCTAAACATGGGGAAGACTGAATTATTTGTGATACATCCAGGGGACCAGAGTAGAGAGATAGAAGGCTTGCCTCTAAGGAAAGTGGAAAGAAACTTCCGATACCTAGGGATTCAGATCGCTAGGAGCTGGGGAACCTTGCACAGACTTAATCTGACACGGTTGGTAGAACAAATGGAGGACTTCAAGAAGTGGGACATGCAGCCTCTATCGCTGGCGGGCAGGGTGCAAGCAATTAAGATGATGGTCCTCCCGAGGTTCTTATTTGTATTTCAATGTCTCCCTATACTAATCACCAAGACCTTTATTAATAAAATAGACAGGAGCATCACGAGCTTCGTGTGGGCAGGGAAAGTTCCGAGAGTAAGGAGTAAGGAGGGGGTTCCTTCAGCGTCGTAGGGACAGAGGAGGATTGGCACTACCGAACTTGGGCGATTACTATTGGGCCGCCAATGTGGCAATGATACGTAAATGGATGATGGAGGGTGAGGGAGCGGCGTGGAAAAGACTGGAGAGAAAGTCCTGTAAAGGGACGAGTTTAGAGGCGCTGGTGACGGCGCCGCTACCGATCTCACCTAAAAAGTTTACCACGAACCCGGTGGTGGCGGCAACATTGAATATCTGGGGACAGTGGAGGCGACAGAGAGGGGTGCGGGGAGCCCTGGTGGGGTCCCCAATCAGGAACAACCATAGGTTCGCCCCAGGAAGAATGGATGGAGGATTTCAGAGCTGGTACCAGTTGGGAATTAGGAGGGTGGGAGATTTATTTATAGATGGGACTTATGCAAGCTTGGGAGCATTGGAGGAAAAGTATAAGTTGCCCCAGGGAAATTTCTTGAGATATATGCAGGTGAGGGCGTTTACTAGACAACAGGTGAGGGAATTTCCGTTGCTCCCGACACAGGGGATACAGGACAGGGTGCTTTCAGGGGTGTGGGTCGGAGAGGGCAAGGTGTCAGAGATTTACCGAGAGATGAGGGAAGAGGGGGAGGAGTCGGTGGGCGAACTAAAAGGAAAGTGGGAAGAAGAACTAGGGGAGGAGATAGAGGAGGGTATGTGGGCTGATGCCCGAAGCAGGGTAAATTCCTCTTCCTCATGCGCCAGGCTTAGCCTGATTCAATTTAAGGTGCTACATAGAGCACACATAACGGGGGCAAGATTGAGCAGGTTCTTTGGAGTGGAGGACAAATGTGGGAGGTGTGGCGGGAGCCCGGCAAACCACGCACATATGTTTTGGGCGTGCCCGGCACTGGAAGGGTATTGGAAGGGAGTGACGGGAGTGATTTCGCGGGTGGTGAAGGCCCGGGTCAAACCAGGCTGGGGGTTAGCTCTATTTGGAGTTGCGGAAGAGCCAGGAGTGCAGGAGGCGAAAGAGGCCGACGTTGTGGCCTTTGCGTCCCTAGTAGCCCGGCGCAGGATCCTACTCATGTGGAAGGAGGCGAAACCCCCCGGACTGGAGGCCTGGGTAAATGATATGGCGGGGTTCATTAAACTGGAGCAGATAAAGTTTGCCCTGAGTGGATCGGCTCAAGGGTTCACCAGGCGGTGGCAGCCATTTCTCGACTACCTAGGGGAAAGTTAGAGGGAAGACAGATGACCAGCAGCAGCAACCCAGGGGGAAGGGGGGGGAGGGGTTTAGTTTAGTTTAGGTCAAAGATAAAGGGGTTTTGTTACTTGTGTATTGTTAAAAATTTCTGTATTGTTATTGTTGCGTTTGCTTTGTAAGAGGGGAAAAATTGTTGTTTGGGAAAAAAATTTCAATAAAACATTTTTTTTTAAAAAAACTTTGTGTTCCCTGCATAGGTACATTACACCCAAATCCCTCTGAGCATCGTTTTAAAGTGTTACATTTAAAAATTATATTACTCAGATAAAACAGCCCTACTACTCACTCACTCTCTCTAACAAATCCAAAAGCTTAAATTCCCCCTTGTACCAATCCAACTTAAAAATAATTTGCTTTTTTCCCCTCAACAGATTTTGCTTTGTATCTTTGAAGTGCCTAAATAAACTCACATCTTTCTCCCTGTATTACTTTCTTATAATTAATTCCCTCAACATTTCAAATGTATGGTACTTATTACATCAGTCAGTGCAGCAAGCTGCTGGCAGAAAAATGGCCACAGTGGAAAACATCTAAAATTGTATTAAATATTCTGTCCCCAGAGAGTTTGATCATTGCCTCCTTTTGCGAGTGTGTAAGGAAGCCCAAAATTGAAAGTTCAAAACAAAATTATCACCTTCTGGGGGTTCAGGGTAATATTCCTGCTAAACTTATTTCATTGTACATAGCTTGTGCATAATACCTGCAATTGGCACGTTTTAAAATAATAGTCTTTAATGTCACAAGTAGGGTTCCATTAACACTGCTATGATGTTGCTGTGAAAAGACCCTCGTCGCCAAACTCTGGCGCCTGTTCGGGTCCGAGGGACAATTCAGAATGTCCAAATTACCTAACAGCACGTCTTTCGGGACTTGTGGGAGGAAACCGGAGGAAACCCACGCAGACACGGGGAGAACATGCAGACTCCGCACAGAAAGTGATCCAAGTCGGGAATCAAACCTGGGACCCTGGAGTTGTGAAGCAACAGTGCTAACCACTGTGCTACCATGCCACCCATGTGTGGGGTGCCTTGTGGTCTCTGTGTGGCTACGTGTTGAGAGGTTTTTGTACAGCGAAGTGTGATATAGATGTCCATAAAAGAATGCCGGTACCCTACATAAGTGAGGTGCCTTCCAATGACCTGGCAAACTCTGGTAGGGTTAGTACTGGTGGACATGATCTAGACGTCACTATCGGGATTGTGTTTCAGTATTTTTGGAAGCTTGCACCTTGGGTGTCGTTTAACATTATCCTATATTTACTAGAATAACTGTGCCTTTACTGTAAGAAACAATCCCAAGCAGCTTCACAGAGTGTTTGCAGGATCATAGAATCCCTACAGTGCAGAAGGAGGCCATTCAGCCCATCGAATCTTCACCAACCATCTGAAAGAGCACACTATCTAGACCTAGTCCCCCGCACTTTCCCCATAACCCTGCACATCCCTGGACACCAAGGGACAATTTAGCATGGCCAATCCACCGAACCTGCACATCTTTTGTGACTGTTGGAGCACCTGGAGGAAACGCATGCAGACACAGGGAGAATGTGCAAACCCCACACATCCAGTCACTTGTGTACCTATTGAATGTCCTGTTTTTTTCATGTATGGAATGATCTGTCTGGACTATATGCAGTACAATACTTTTCACTGTACCTCAGTACACGGGACAATAAACACAAATCTAAACCCAATCCACCCAAGGCCAGAATTGAACCCGGTCACTGGCGTTGTGAGGCAGCAGTACCAAACACTGTGATGCCCAAATATTGTAAAGCAAAATTTGGCATTGAGCCATATAGGAAGTTATTGGCCTGGGTTCTGTTTGTTCCGGGGAAGTCCCATCATTGGGGTCGAAAGCAGATGGTGACCCCACTTCAGCAGACGGTGGGACCTGGAGCGGCAGGTTGCTGGCGGTAGCCAATTAAAAGGCCACTACCGCCAATTTACCGCCATCCAGTCAAGGGGTCCCCCCCCCTCGCCCGGTCCCCCCCGTCCCCTCAGTGGTGGTGCTGGCCAATGCCGAGGTGCTGACTGAAGAGATCATCGGAATTGGCGTGCCAAGGCCTTGAAGGTAAGACAAGGCAATTTGCAGGGTTGGAAAGGGGAGAAAGGAGCACGGATGGCATCCTTGCCGCAAGGGCAGATACTACCACCTAGTCCTTCATGGACCATAAAGTAACCATAAGAAGGATCCACCCCACTGGCAGGCCACCAGGTTTCATCTGGCAGATTTGCCATGTGGTGGCAGGTGCTTCGAGTGTGAGCAAAATACCTCCGGAGGCAGGAAGTGGCCTTTAACTGGCCACTTAAGTGGTTCAATTCCCAGTGGGAAACCAAGCTGCCCTTGTTTGGGGCAGGCTGACATTGGGCACTATTCCCAATGCCTTCCCGCACTATTCTTCCAGTGTTTCCGCCCCCCAGCCCCTTTGCCAAACGACCCAGAAAATTTCAGCTGATGGCCAAATGCTTGAGCAAAGAGGTAGGGTTTTAAAGAGCATCTTGAAGGGGGATAGTGACCCAGGTGGACAGTGACGTTTAGGCAGTTGAAGGCACTCTCAACAATGGTGAGTGATTAAAATCGGAGAGACTCAAGATGTCAGATGTTGAGCAACGAAGATAATTGAAGTGTTGTGAGAATGGAGGGAACAACAGAGATGGAAAGGGGTGAGGCCATGGAGAAATTTGAAAACAAAAGGTGAAAACTTATAAAATCACAAATTTGCTTAGTCAGGAGCTAATAGAAAATTGGTGGTGGGTGGCATGGTAGCACAGTAGTGAGTTTGATTCCCAGCTTGGGTCACTGTGCGGAGTCTGCACGTTCTCCCAGTGCCTGCATGGGTTTCCTCCGGGTGCGCTGGTTTCCTCCCACAAGTCCCAAAAGACGTGCTTGTTAGCTGAATTGGACATTCCGAATTCTCCCTCAATGTACCCGAACAGGTGTCGGAGTGTGGCGGCTAGGGAATTTTCACAGTAACTTCATTGCAGCGCTAATGTAAGCCTATTTGTGACACTAAGAAAGATTATTATTATAAACAGGACTTGGTGTGAAGAGGGACACAGGCAGCAGAAGTTTGGACGACCTTAAGCCAAAGGCTGGTAGAAGAAGGAAGGCCATCCAGGAGTAAGTGAAATTGTCAAGTCTAAAGGTAACAGTCTTGGATGAGATTTCAGTAGGAGATGAGTAGATAAAGGATAGAGTCATGCGATGTTACAGAGGTGGAAATAGTTGACCTTGCAGGTCATGCAATTATATGAGAGCTTTAGACATTTTATCATCCTAAAAAATCAAATTGTTTTAATGGGGTTATATCCTTTTCTTTTTTCTCCCTCCCCTGACACATTTGTGAATATTTGTTTAAACGTGAGTAGCTACAACGCGTTATTGGAAGAAATGGTTCGGATGACTTACTGAGCTTGACAGTGTGAAAGACCCCTGTTGTGTTCAATTACACAGATGCACAGATGTGGAGGGAGATGCAAGCGGTATTTTCTTGTGATCAGAAAGTTGCTCAGACAGGCAGGGAGTAAATGTCATAATGACTTACAACAAATTTCTTCTGTGCTCTGTTAGAGGCAGCGTCATACGCTGTATGGTTTAAGAGCTGTAATATCCTATTTCCACAATACATTTCTGAAACCCAGCAATGTACACCTTAAAAACCAATCTTTTTAGTGCCCATCCCTCAATTCCTACTGTTTCCACCTTGGGGAATTTGTTGGGGAGGTGAATTTCCTGGAATAACTGGGAGAAAATGAAATTTCCTTACAAATCAGTGTTAGTCACTGAGGATTTTCATGTTGCAACAAATTACTGGGTCAGGTCAGGGCAACATCTAAAGTCGGAGTTCCTCACATTCTGCAGAGCGTTTCTTATATCAACATAGTTAAAATTGACCAGCCTCAGAATGGCCAGTGACAACACCTTCAATAAAAATAAATCCCCAAATACTTCACAGAAGCAGAGTTTAAAACAAAGTGGGCATAGTCAGAGGCCTGGTCAAAGAGCTGGATTTTAGGGAGGATCTTGTGGTATTACAGAATCACAGAAGTGTTATGGCACTGAAGGAGACCATTCGGCCCATCATGCCTGCATCGGCTCTCCAAGAGAGCATCCTTAGTGCCATTCTCCTGCCTTTTCGCCATACCCTTGCATACTGTTTCTATTCAAATAAGTATCTAATGCATTCTTGAATGCCTTGATTAAACTGGTCTCTACCACACGCCCAGGCAGTGCGTTTCAGACCCTAACCACTCGTTGTATGAAAAAGAATTCTCACAAATCACATTTTCTTCTTTGGCAAATCATTTTAGATCTGCACCCTTGCGTTCTCGACCCTTTTGTGAGTGGGGACAGTTTCTCCCTGTCTACTCTGTCCAGCCACCTCATGATTTTGATCACCTCTATCAAATCTCCTCTTAACCTTCTACTCTCCAAGGAGAACAGTTCCCACCTCTCCAATCTATCCTCATCACTGAAGTGTCTCATCCCTGGAATCATTCTTGTAAACATCTTCTGCACTCTCTCCAATGCATTCACATCCTTCCTATAGTGTGGTGCCCAGAAATGTACACAATCCTCCAGCTCAGGTCTAACTAGTGAGCAGTATAAGTTCAGCATAACCTCCTTGCTCTTGTACTTTATACCCCATTAATAAAGCCCAGGATACTATATACTTTAATAACTGCTCTCTCCACCTGCCTTGCCACCTTCAATGATCTATGCACATAAACACCCAAATCCCACTGCTACTGCACCCCCTTAAAAATTGTAGCTCTTATTTTATATTGTATCTCCTTGTTCTTTCTACCAAAATGCACTATGTCACACTTCTCCGCATTGAACTTCATCTGCCACCTATCTGCCCTCTCCACCAACATGTCTATGTTCTTTTGAAATTCTTTACAAAGTCTCTAAATTTTGCATCATCCACAATTGTCGCCTGCACACCAAGATATCAATCATTAATATAATCAGGAAAAACAAGGGTCTCAATACTGATCCCTGGGGAACTCCAAAATAAACCTTTCTCCAACTCGAAAATTATCTATCGACCTTTACTCTGTTTCTTATTGCTCAGACAATTTTGTATACATGTTGCTACTGTTACTTTTCAAGCTAGAACCTTTCTCACAAGTCTGTTATCTGACACTGTATCGAATGCCTTCTGAAAGTCCATGTACACCACATCAACAACATTGCCCTCATCGATCCTTTCTGTTACCTCTTCAACAAACTCCAGCAAGTTAGTAAAACATAATTACCCCTTTAGAAATCCATGCTGGCTCTTCCTAATCAACCCACATGTTTCCATGTAACTACTAATTCTATCCCCCCAGAATTGTTTCTAGAAGCTTCCCCACCACTGATGTTAAACTAATTGCTGGGCTTATCCAACTTTTTTTTTTAAAACAAGATTTGCAATTCTCCAGTCCTCTGGCACCTTCCCAGAGTCTGGGGAAGACTGAAAGATTATGGCCAGCACCCCTGCAATTTCCACTCTCACTTCCTTCAATTTCCTTGGATGCATCTCATCTGGTCCCGGTGTCTTGTCAACCTTCAGTACTGACAATCTATTCAACCCTTCCTCCTAGTGACAGAGTTTCCTCGTCTATCACCATACCCTGGGTAGCATCTACCTCCTTTGTAAGGACAGATGCAAAGTATTAATTTAATACCTCAACCAGGCCCCAGCCTCCATGTGTAAATCCATTTTAGGTCCCTAATCGATTCTACGCCTCCTTTTACTATTTACACGCCGACAGAAGTGTTCGGAATTCCCCTTCAATGTTGGCTGTCAGTGTTTTCTGATACTCCCTTGTTGCTTCTCCAATGTGCTTTTCACCTCCCTTCTGAACCTTCTGCATTCCTCTTGGTTCTCAACTGTATTTTCTACCTGACACCTGCCATGGGAGGAAGGATGCGATTGCACTAGAGAGAATGCAGGAGATTCACCAGGATGCTGCCTGGGCTGAAGTGTTTCAGCTGTGAAGAGAGGCTGCTTAGGCTGGGCTTGTTTTTTTTAGAACGGAGAAAGCTGGGGGGGGGGGGGGGGGGGGAAGGGCTCATTGAAGTGTGCAAAATTAATAATAATAATCTTTATTAGTGTCATAAGTAGGCTTACATTAACACTGCAATGAAGTTGCCAGGAACATGAAGGACATAAGAAATGTTTCCCCTTCATAGAGGGGTCAATAACCGGGTTGGGGTTGGGCATAGATTGAAGGCATAGATTTAACATGCATGAGATTTAGAAAGAATTGAGAAAAAAAAAAAACTTGAGGGTGGTGGGAATCTGGAACGCACAGCTTGCAAGAATGTAGAGGCGGGAACCCTCAATATTTAAGAATCATTTCGATGAGCACATAAAATGTCATAGCTTACAAAGCTACAACTGTTGGAAAATGGGATTGGAATAGATAGGTGCGTACTGGCCAATGGTCAAAGCAGACACTATGGGCTGAAGGGCTGTGCTGTAAAACTCTTGACTTGATGATTCTAACAAACGAATTAGGCCAGTCGGTCTTATTCCAGATATGGAGTGACATCGTCGGTCCACACAGCTGAGAGCAGGATTATTTATTAGTTGAACTGAAAGCCCGAATGAAATGTATGTAGGTCAGTTTGCAGGTGATCTGCATCCCGAGCTGTGGAAAATGAGATACTCGGTGTAACATTCACACAAGATGTAGAGCAGACAGGTGTGCAACCTGGACCATCATGATGGCAGAGCCAGTACTTCCAAATAATCTAGTCTTCAAATAATTTTCTTTGCACATCTCTGTTATCAGGCATAATTAGAAAATAAAGAAATTTCCACATCTCACGATAGGTTACACCACAAGATTAATGGAAAGCTGCTGCAGTGGATTACGAATTGGCTGCACGCACAAAGGTTGTGGATCGGCTGGGAGGCGGATTCTCCGCGGTGTCCCGCAGGGTTCAAACTTTGGGCCATTGCTCTATATTATCTGTCTCAATGACCCAGATGGAGATTTTGGGGGGGGGACTGCTGTCATGGGGCTATCAGTTTCTAGATGATATATGATATGAAGATTTGTGCAAATAATAGAACTGCGGAAGACACAAAATCAACTCGAAGCAAGCTTGAATGTGCTGAGAGAATTTGGCAAATGGCGTTGGACTGATAGAAGTTCAGTTTTATGCATGTGGGAAGGAGCAGTGCTATGCACACTTACACCTTAGAAGGTACAGAACTAGACACTGTGCTATCAGTGTTCACAACTCTCCCAAAATTTGGGACCAATACAGAAACCAATAAAAAAATGAAATGTGACATTTTGTCTTTCTACAAGACCCCTCAGTTAGACACATTTAATTTTCAACTGGATGCTCAGCATGGAAGCTTGCTTTGGGAAATCACCTGACAAACCCGACACAAACAATTATCACTCCAGGTGGAAGGTGCAGGAGCATGATCAAATCATGTCTTCCACCTCTGGAGGTAGCCATAAAAGCAGGCAAGTACCAGGTGAGGCTGGTTAGAAGGCCCACCTCAGTTCTGAGATTTTAGTCCAGTTTTATACAAGACTGTTAAGGCCCTCCAGCCCTCACCCTCCCCTGCCCCCTCATACCCCTATGCCACTTCCATGCCCCTCATTCTCCCAGCGAGCCATTTCCATTCACCCACTATCCACTATGGCAGAACTCCAGAGTGTTGTTAAGAATGAAAAAAAAATCAACTTCTCACAATCCAAGGACTTTCACTCATTGACATACAAAAAAAGCTATCATTCATGAAATCCATTCGAAATCCCCTCAAGTAGTTAATTTGTTATAAAAACAAAAACTTTTATTCGGAAGGCACATAGATAGCTAATCCTTTAAGCAGTCTCTTGTAACAGTTGATAAAGATGTGAACTCAGCCTCTTCTGCTGAGATATGGTTTTGGAACTTTTGAAACTCAGCCAGGCATTCACAATGGGGCTCAGTTGTAACAGCCTTTGGGAAATGTTTTTGAAAAATATTTTCAATTTTACAATAAATTTTACATCAAAAGCCATATTTACCACAGCAGATGATACGCAAAAATCAACATAAGAGATGTTTAGCTAACAAGGAGAAGATGTGCCATTCATATGAAGCAACACAGGAGCTGAGCCTGCTCTGCCATTCAGTGCGATCATGGATGATGTGGTTGTGGTCTCAGCTTCACTTACCTGTCTGGCCCATATAGCACTTGGCTCACTTGCGTAACTAAAATCTGTCTAATTCTGCCCTGAATTAAGGTTATTAATAGCCAAGTGATTATTTTTTTTTAAATCTCTTATTTTTCCTGGTTTAGATCAGATGAGGACAAGGTTATTCTCAATTGTAAAACTCACTATGGCCAAATAACTTGCCAGCGCTCACACCTCAGGAATGCCTATCTTTGCAAGATAGCTTATGTGTGCTTATGTCACTGGAGGTTAATGAGATAACGGTCTGTTTTTTTTCCCCCCTCATTCACAACAGATTTTCTCTATGAAATATGTAACAAAATTCTAAACAGGGTTCGGTAGCATGATGGTAATGTTACTGAATCAGTCATTTAGTCATCTGGACTAATGACCTAGAACCAGTTATCAGTTATATGGGAAAGATGGGTATAGAGGGAGATGGGCCAAATGCAGGTAATTGGGACTAGTTGAGTGGTAAAAACTGGGCGGCATGGATACGTTGGGCTGAAGGGCCTGTTTTCATGCTGTAAACCTCTATGACTATATCAAAAAACCCAAATAAGCTTATCTACCCCATCCACTAGGATAAAAAAAGACAACCGAAAAGAAACAAACAAAACCCCAACATGCACCCCCCCCACCTGCGCTCTCCCTCTTCCCCCCCCCCCCCCCAATAACTGACGGTGACTACTTCCTTAAAGTAGGTAATGAATGGCTGTCACCTCCGGTAGAACCCTGCAACCAAACCTTCTTAATGATGTAGTTGACTTTCTGCAAGAATTCCATTAGGTCACCCAACCATACTGAGGCGCCGGGTGGAGACCACCACCACAGCAGAACATGACTATTGGCAATCAGTGAGGTGACTATTGGCAATCAGTGAGGTGAAGGAAAAGACATCTACCTTCACCCCGGTCTGCTACCCCGCAAATGGCCACCAAATGACACGGCTCCAGTTAGATATTCAGAATCTCTGACATGGTGTTGAAGAAGGAGACCCAAAAGCATTTGTGTGAGATTGGCTGGCCCACCAGAGCATATTAGGCCCAGGGGTTTATAAAGATTCATTAAAAAAACCCACATCTAGCAAAAATCCTACATCTAAATTTCACTCCTGATATATTCTAACCTGGCTTCCTCCCCATCTCATGTCACAATTCTCCTGACCCTACTTCAGGACCACTCCCGCGCCTGGAAGCTGTGGAACCTGGCTATCACGGCTCATAGTGATGCGTTTGCCTGGAGCATCTGCCAGAGTATTTGATGGGCCCAAACCAACTCTGGAAGGGACGGCAGTACCCTTACCCCCACCATCTTACCGAGCATCTGAGAAAAACACTCAGTTGGATTCAGGTCCTCCACACCTTCTGGCACCCCAATGACAGGAGGTTTTGTCTCCTTGACCAGGGCTGCCCCGACTGCCTGACCTACTGCCACCATCTTCCCAGTGGAGGCTTGAGGCAAAGCCTCAGAGCCAGTTGAAGAGTTTCCAGCCACAGATTTCTTGGTTGTGATCTGTTTTGACATACTTCTCCTCCAAGACCCTATAGGAAGAGATTGTCCACTAAAACAGTCTTAGTGTTTTACATAAGTGCACAACTTCCTCCTACATGCCTTTGGGAAATGTCAACAATGAAGTCTATTAAAACTGCAAGAACAAATGGCAGTGTGTTTCTAAACTATACCAGATGACCTGCAATCAATGCTCTCCAGCTGTGATTTCTTTTAATCTGATAGCTGCAGCATGTTTTTTTAATGTTTAAAGAGATGGGGATTTAAATTATTTCAGATTATGACACCAAACAGAACTTATATGTCCTTCAGGAGCATTTAAGTCTCCTATATAAATTCAAGGCTCCCACACTGCATGTTAAGGCCCTTAGAATGGCCAAAAGGGAGTCGCTTTGAATTCAGCACAAATTTCAAATGGCCTTGCTAAATTCAGGTTTCCCGCCAATGCGCTTCAATCCTGTCCCCTTGCCAGAGAAAAATAGGATCTGCTGTAAATGGGAGTTGGGACTTGTATATCCAGGACCTACTCACCATTTTTGGCCTGATTCTGAAAAAATCCAGCCCATTGTGTCCCATTCTGGTCCCCACACATGGGTGGATGATACTGAGGCTTTGGAAAAGGTTCAGAGGAGCCCTGAAAAATTATTTTATCTTAGCTACCTAAATAGGCTTAAGGAATAGAGTCTGTATATGTTCAGGAGTAATATTATTGAAGTCTATAAAATTCTAAAGGGGCTAGACCGTGTACTGGCTAACAAAATGCCTCATATTTTGCTGTAGTAATGATGAAACTTTCAGCACTGATCATCCTTATGCCTCTGAAACCGATAGTGATTTCCAGTTATACGTCGAAATGGCTGAATGGCCTCCTTCTACACTGTAGGGATTCTCTGATTCCATGATAAGCGGTACATTTAATTTCCTGGTTTGCTGCCAGTGAGAATAGTTCAATGTCATTGACCACTCACCTTGCTTGATCACAGCACTGTTGCTGGATGCCAGGAGGTGCTGTTGACTTGACAACTGAGCCAAACCGATGCGAGGAAAGAGGACATCTATGCCACAAATATCGCTAGATCTTTATGGGCAGCTATCGTGGAGGTCAGCTGTGAGCACCATCACTTCACCATTAACTGCAAATTATTCTAGACTATTATTTCAACTTGATGTGTTGGGGAGTTCTTGGGTTCTTGCATGTAAATTAAACAAGGGAAAATGCAGGTTTTATGTTAGCCAATTCTTCTTTTCCCAGAGAATGACAGACTCGCGGAATAGACTGCTGGCGTGTGCAATGTCATTGTCTTGTCACAAAGCATGCTGTGGTTATCTGCGAGTGTATCCCAAGTTGGAACACCGGTTTTTGAGGGTGTGTAGTTTTGTTTTGGTGTGAGGAGACAAGTGAAACGCTAGTGAGAATAAATAGCCCAGTCATCATGTAACAATTATCAAAGAAAATATATATAAACACACAAAACACACGGACAGGACTACTCTACTCTGACAATTAGGGAATATGAATTATGAAACACGCAAAACCAATTAATAGTTACCACACAGTGCAGGGTTGATAATCAAGTCTGGGGAACATCTTGTCCTGGTTCAGTGAAAATATTTACACTGCCTTGACCGGGATTTTCTACACTGCCTTGGCTTCAAGGCTGTAGGATATAAAACTTCACTTTCAGGCTTGGTGGCCGAAACCTGGCTTGTCTGCTTCCGAGTTTGCTAGGTACCAACTGGCCTCCCTTGCTTTTGAGGCTGCAAGCAATTAGGTTCCAGTTTGATTCTGCCTTCTTGTATTTGGCTGTGTGCCCTATCAAATTCCTTGACTCTAGGCATTATCATATGTGCACCTCATTGATCATCCCAATCGTTTAGGCAAACTGTTTCTACTCAATCTATTCACCTCTGTCCTCATCTAAAATGTCTTCTAATCTCATTACTGGAAGAGACACATCTCATCCGGTCTTAGTGGCTACTGCTGACTCTAGGCAGATTTATACCTGAGCAGGTCGCATTCCAATATGTTTCATTAAATTTGTTTTATAGCTGTTGCTAGGCAAATACATGACACTTAAAGATGATTGAATCATGTCCTTGTCTGGGGCAGAGATTGTATCCTACAAAAGATACCAATTAATATAAGTCATGGGGCAGAATTCTCCCAAGTCCCCATTGGTGGGTCCAATAGTGGCTGTGGGGGTGGTAGGGGGGAGAAAGAGGTCCAAATATCGGTTTTATGCCAGTGGGGATTTACAGTGGGTCCTTCCATCAGTGCCCACCATGGCAGATCGGGAAACCCGTTGGGGGCCAGTGTGAAATCTATTTGCATCCTGGTAATGGGATGCAGATTCTGCCGCACCAGTGGGAAAACCTGCAGGCCTGAAACACGTTTGGATCAACGTGGCATGCAGATGACAGAACTCACCTGAACACTGGCTTGGGCTGCCCGCAGAGTGAAGAATGGAGGCAACCAGCAAACAAGGACCCCGAAACACTTAATAGCAGTGGGCGGAGGGAGTATCTACAGGTGGACTTTCCAAATTCTGTATCCTGCAGAGGTCCATCATCCGGCCTCAGAATTTCCCAAGATCCATCTTCATTTTTCAAGAGGTCCATCGTCTTTCGTCAATAGGGGGACAATCATATTGAAAAGGTGCCCATCATGGTGCCCGGATAGGACAGCGGACTACGTGCCCTCAGGAGTGCCGCACCATGAAACATGGCACAAAACAGCCGGTAGCATAATTAATGAGGTTGGGGCCGGTAAACCTGGTGTGTGTTTTCCCGCCAGCATCCAGTGGGAAACACTTCACGTCCCCCCCCTAAGGGACTTAGTCCCAAAATATGAGAATTCGCCCATGGTCATTTCAGTCTCCTAGACAAGTTTGATTACTGAGGGATTAGAGAAGAATTTCCCATATTTTTGCTCTCACTTTTGTCCCCCGCCAAATCTGCTTACCTTTTGCATCCAGGAGACCACATGGCATGCAAGGGCTGGAGAATATCTCAACACAACACACAAAACATGTCTGAGACAGGCTAGATGGATCAGCTGGCCCTTTCCAGTTTGGTGTGTTTTTAAAATGTTTGTTTTTCACACTTTATTTGTTTTAATGACACCATTTGTTTAATAGTATTTTATATTATAGCAGGGTTTTTCAAAGTCAGGGTCGTGACCGCGGGTGGGTCACGGACCGATCAATCCTGTCATTCCCGCGGGGGATCCGATCGTGGGAAAAGCACCCAACGGTCTCTGCCGCCGTTTGTCTCTACTGGGAATTGTGCCCGCTGCCGCCTTTTAAATGGAGATAGATGAATAGGTTGTATGGACTCTTCCGGCCAGAAGTGGCAGCAGAGAGCAGGTCATGCACCTGCACATAGAATTGCCATGAAGCGCCGTCCAGGTACGCGCTTTTGGCGTCAAAACAGGAAGCAAGAGTTCTTTCGATTCTGCAGCTGCTGGCAAGCAAGGCAAGTGAACTGTGAAGATCAATGTGGTTTTCTTAAAAGTAAGAGACGGCCAGGGACTACCAATAGGCAGTTTACCTATTGGACAGGACCTCACAAAAGAACCTGCCTGAGAGAGCTGTTCAGGAGAGCCCAGGGCAGGAAAGCGCAGTGGTGGTGTTAGAGCTCTAGGATCTCCGACTAATGGCCCTGAAAAAATAAACTTAACTTGGAACAAAGAAGTATAAAGACTATTTCCCGAGGTATGGTTTTCTCAATTGTGACAATGCAATTCAGGAGGCAAAGTCCGCGTGTGTTATATGGAGGGAAGTACTGACAAATGAGAAAAGTTTCAGAATTTGAAAGAGAAGTGGTGGGTGAAAAAGTCATTTTCAGACCACAGAGTCAGTTATTAACTTAGAGCCGACTTCAAAGTAAAAGACTATACTGCTGGAGCTGACATGTAATATCACATTAAAAACATGCCAAAAGCCCACGCGGCAGTCAGTATTCTGGAGTAGCATCTCGCAGGAGTATCCATTGCTGAGTAAAATATGCATTTTGTTGCTATTGCCGTTCATGATGATCTACATGTGTGAGGTTGGACTTTCCAGTTTCACAAAGATGAAGACGGCACAAAGGAACTGGCTGAAGTTTGTCCCTGATACACACATTTCCCTCTCCTTCTTTGAACCCGATTGAAGCGAAATAGCAAGGACAAAGCAGACACGTCTTTTGAATCAAAAAGGTAAGCGAACATCATGTGTGCCGCAAAGGTCGGTCAGCGTGGGTCCAAAAGGTCGGTCAGGTCTTGAAGGTTGGCCGGTTGCCAAAAGTTTGTCCCGGGAATAAAAAGTTTGAAAGACACTATTATAGTACATAGCGGAGTTATTAATTGTGGTTCTATTTTTATGTCATTTTAGGAAATTAACATTTTTTTTTTTTTAAAATGATGCAGACCAAGGAACATACATTGTAGCGTCCCACATTAATCATTGGGTAGAGCAGTGTGAGCCTGCAAATATATGCTTTTCCCATTTTGGTCTCTGCTGGAATATTTAGCATACGCTGTGTTTAACCACATTCCATTTCTGTAGCTGGGAGATAAATTGAGAAATACTAATGATGAATGTGCAGACACCACATTCTAAATGTATAGTTAATAATCATTTCTAATAAATGAAGATGCATTCTTTGTAAATAGGTTATATCCCCCAAGGTTTGGTTGAGGAATGATTTGTGGGGAGAGGTAAAAGCAAAGGAATGCAGAGTACGGGGCCTAAAATCAAGAGAGATTTTACATTTCATAAAATGACAAAGTTACAATAAATACAGCACCGTAAGTAAGGAGGGGATTAAAAAAAAAAAAAACAGCTTAACCTGCAGGAGAACAGCAAGGGACAGGATAATGACATCACAGCTGGTTTAATACAATCATTAAACAGAACTAGATACTCATTCTCCCTCGGTCTCGGGTGTGTGTGTGGGGAAGGGGGGGGGGGGGGGGGGGGGGGGGGGAGGAGGAGGATAGGATCATGAAAACACAAAAATAGTTGCCCTAGTCCCAGATGTGACCATCTTCAAGAAAGGAGATAGGTCCGACTGCAGAAATTACAGAGGATTTCCCTATTACCCGTCACTGGAAAGGTTATGGCGAGAATCTTCCTCAATCGCCTCCTCCCAGTGGCTGAAGAGCTCCTCCCCGAGTCTCAGTGCAGCTTCCTACCAGCAAGAGGCACAATGGGCATGAATCTCAGCACGTGACAAATCCATAAAAAGTGCAGGGAGCAGCATCAAACTCTGTACATGGCCTTCTTCGATCTTGCAGAGGTCTTTGACTCTGCGGCTGGCTGCAGAAATTCATCACCGTTCTCCGCCTGCTCTACGATTACTTCCAAGCCGGGATCCTCACCAACGGAACCACAGACCCAATAAGTGTGCAAACTGGGGTCAAAAAGAGCTGCGTCATCGAACTAACGCTCTTCTCGATCTTCCTCGCAGCAACACTCCACCCCATCACCCTGAAGTTCCCCGCTGGAGTAGAGCTAACCTACTGGACAAGCGTGAAACTGTTCAACCTCCGACACCTCCATTCCAGAACCAAGACCACCCCAACTTCTCTGTCACTGAACTGTAGTATGCAAATGACGCCAATGTATGTGTACATTCAGAGGCCGAGCTACAAACTCTTATCCACTCATTCACCGAGGTATATGAGAGAATGGGCCTCAGACTAAACATCTGGGAAACACACCAGCCTGCTCCTGCCACACAAAACCGCCCTCTGGCAATCAAGATCCACAGTGAGCCCCTGGACAATGTGAATCGTTTCCCATGCCTCAGGAGCCTCCTCTCGGTGCGAGTAGACATTGATGATGAAATCCAAACATCGAACCCAATGTGCCAGTGCAGTCTTTGGACGCCTGAGGAGCAGAGTATTCGAAGACCGAGACCTCAAATCCAGCACCAAGCTCGGTCTACAGAACAGCTGTGGTTCCCGCCCTCCTGTTATTCATCAGAAACGTGGTGATGTCTCTCCAGGGATTTGAGATGTCTGCTGTACATTGTCCAACCCTGCAAAATCCTGCAAATCCACTGGCAGGATAGGTGTACCAACGTGAGCGTTCTCACCCAGGCCACTATCCCCAGTATCGAGGCACGGGTCACACTCAACCAGCTGCGATGGGCGGGCCACATTACCTGCGTGCCCGACACAACACTCCTGCTCTACTCTGAGCTCCGCAATGGCAAGCGATCACCAGGAGGGCAGGGGAAAATGCTACAAGCAAACTCTGAAGACCTCCCTAAATAAATGCACATACCCATCAACACGTGGGAATTGCTTGCCTTAGAACGCACCAACTGGAGAAGAAGCATCCACGACGGTGCCAATTACCTCGAGGATCACGTGGAGGCCAGGCCTAAACAGCGGAAAGAGCGCAGAGCCCAGAGAAATTCCCACCCACCTCATCAAACACCACCTGCCAAACCTGTGGATCCAGGATTGGACTATTCAGCCACCTCAGAACCCACCTCCCTGGAGCGGAAGCAGATCATCCTCGACCCTGAGGTGCTGCCCAAATAAATATGACACCAAGGGAGAAACAGGATAGGATCATGAAAACATGACAAAATGGCGGACACCCTCCCATGCTGCAAAACCCTGCAATTATCACAGGAAATCAGGATAAACTTCCTGATGGGTGTGCAATGTATGCATTAGGACCGGGCTCAGGGGGACATCCCCCCCTGGCACCAGTCAGGCTAAACGACACACCATGCAGCAGGATTTTGATGACAGTGCTCTCTCGACAGTGCTCTCTCGAGTGCCAAGACCTCTCATCATGCGTCTCTGAAGGTATCCTGCAGGCTTTCCTAAGATTTTCACACAAGAGCTGAAATTCTCAGTCGAGATAACATCTTCGATGGTGGTCATCATCCGATGCACACAGCGCTATCAAAGCAGAGACCGACCGCTCAGTGGCAAGTGCGCCACGCCGAGCTGGGCCCCGCTCCAATCCACTCCGACTGCCACAAACAAACCAGGATTTTGACATTTTATCTCAACTCTTTCCCGCAAAAGGCCAATCAAGAATTTCCTGAGACATGGCGCAAACCATGTAGCCCAAGAAAAAGCAAGTATGAAATGTGTACCAGGATTAAAAACAGGTTAACTGATGAGCAGAGTGTGAACTCATGAAAACGCAACCGTTCCCGTAGTCACATCACATGTCTGCCCCGCCCCCCCGCCCCCGTATCATCCAACCTTGATTAGAGGAAGAGATGAGAGAAAGGATAGATCATTTAAGATAGAAGGGGATAGATAATTGATAAACTAATTACATTTAGATAGAGGGAAAAAAATTGCCAGAACATAGAACATAGAAAAATACAGCACAGAACAGGCCCTTCAGCCATGATGTTGTGACGAACCTTTGTCCTAGATTAATCATAGATTATCATTGAATTTGCAGTGCAGAAGGAGTCCATTCGGCCCACCGAGTCCGCACCGGCTCTTGGAAAGAGCACCCCACCCATAGTCAACACCTCCACCCAACACTAAGGGCAATTTGTCATGGTCAATCCACCTAACCTGCACATCTTTGGACTGTGGGAGGAAACCGGAGCACCCGGAGGAAACCCACGCAGACACGGCTGGGCGGATTACATCCATGTATATTAATAGTTAGGTTAGAATCAGTGAGTCCACTTTTACATATATATATATATATATAAAAATCTCATTAGGAAAGGGAATACTGCCAGAGGACCAGGGAACAGCCAATGTGATCCTGAGAAATAAAAAAGAATCAAACAAGGGAATGATAGTTGGTGGGGGGAAAAGACACTGGAATCCTTACTTAAAGGCATAACAGAAAATCACTGAGAGCCTGAAGTTACAATAAAATAGTCAGCACAGATTCCAAAAGGAAAAGGCCACGTCAAACCAACACTATTGAATTCTTTGAAGAAATGACAGGAGGGAAGATAAGGGCAATGCAGCTGAAATAACATAATTGGATTTCCAAAAAGCCTTTTGAAAAGCTACCTCTGAAAGTAGACTTAGAAGAAAGGTCAGAACATGTGGAATAATAAGACAAGTAATGGAATGGGTGGAACGTTGGCTGTAAAACAGGAAACAGTTTAGATATTAAAGGTAGCTCCCAAGACGGGCAAATGATAGGAAGTAGAGTTGCACAGGAATGGTGCAGGAACCACAATCGTTCACAACCTAAAGAATTGAACAATCGGCAGTACAATAACAAATGTTGCAGATTATACCAAACTTTCTTCGAGGGGGGGGAGCAGGTAATACAGAGCAGGACTACAACAAAATGCAGGATGACAGTAAATAAACTTGTAAAATTGGCATGTTATTAGCAAGTGAACTGTATCTAGCCAAGTGTGAGGTGTGGTAGGAAGAATAAGGAGTCCACATGCTATGTGAAAAATAAGTATGTCAATGGTATATGAACATGGAGATCTGGGATATAGATACGCAGATCACTTTGTAATATTGAAATTTAATAAGACCATGACAAAAGAGCAAACAAACACTGGGTCCATTTCTGAAGGGTTAGAATGAAAAAGCAGAGATTCACAAAATTGTTACAGTGCAGTAGGAGGCCATGGGCAGCATGGTGGCACAATGGTTAGCATTGTTGCTTCACAGCGTCAAGGTCCCAGGTTCGATTCCCGGCTTGGGTGACTGTCTGTGCAGAGTCTGCACGCTCTCCCTGTGACTGCGTGGGTTTCCTCCGGGTGCTCCGGTTTTCTCCCACAAGTCCCAAAAGATGTGCGCTTTGGTGAATTGGACATTCTGAATTCTCCCTCAGCGTACCTGAACAGGTGCCGGAGTGTGGCGACTAGGGGATTTTCACAGTAACTTCATTGCAGTGTTAATGTAAGCCTACTTGTGACAATAAAGATTATTATGACTTCACCGACTCTCCAATCAAGCATCATGACTTAGTGACTTTCCCCCGTACCACTGGAGATCACCTAATACCCTCTTGAATGCCTTGATTGAACCTGCCTCCACCACACGTTTGAGGCAGTGCATTCCAGACCCAGGAAAAATTGAACGAGGTGACACTCTATTCTCCAGAGAAAAATAGCAGATGTATTCATTGAGAAATCGAAAAAGGAAACACACCAGGGGAAACGGAGTAGAGATATGTTGATGGGGTTAGTTAGATGAAGGGGGGTGTGAGGAGGTTCGTATGGAGCACAAACACGAGCAAGGACCTTGAATCCCTGTTCCAACGCTGCAAACGCCATGTAGTATTTTTTAATTTGGGACAAAGTAGGAAATGGAGGGGATACTGCACCAGCCAGCGATGTGTGAGAGGTTTCCAAAACCATTCATGGCTCTGTCCACTCCAGACCAGGAGGAAAAAAACCTTTTCAATTATGTTCATTATAGCTGGGACCATAGGATTAAAAACATTGTTAAAATTGTTACATGGGGACACAAGTGGCCAATCCCAAAGCTCACATATTGAGAAAATCATCAAAACAAGTCAAGTCTAAAGTTTATCCAGCTCATTGGATTTAGCAAAATATGTATTAGTTTTATCTGAAGATTCATGTGTGCCCAGATAGAAAGTGGCAAATACTTTTTGCCGTTTTAACTCCGAGTTTTTCTTTAAGCAAAGTCTTGCATCCAGCTCAGTTTGGGTTTGATTGGTCATGTGTAACCAAGGGAAGACGGGTGTAATCTTCCCAAATGATAGATCATCTGATTTACCTTGCTCAATGTAGCTGCCTCTCCTTCAGTGTTAAATCTTCCACTTTCCTGAACAAAGTTAACTTCTGGGTCCATGGGTATATCCTTCTTTGATAAGCACTGGCTTGTTCTGTAAATGCCAATATCACAATGTTTTTCAGAAGAATTTCTCTTCCAAACCTTTGAACAAAAAAATACACAAGTTCACAAATATACAGTTTTCGCTTCTCAATAAAATATATTTCCACCATTAAGATCCATGCTCAACATTAAGCAGTTCCAGACAGATGCATCATGCGTCAGATGCAAGATAAGGTTCCCTAAATTGGCCTTTTTCAACATCAACCAATTGTTCACATTATATATTAATGATTTGAACAAGGGAACTAAATGCATTATCTCCAAATTTGCAAATGATACAAAGTTGGGCGGGAGGGTGAGCTGTGAGGAGGACGCAGAGCTGCTTCAGCGGGATTTGGACAGGCTGAGTGAGTGGGCACATGCATGGCACATGCAGTATAATGTGGATAAATGTGAGGGTATCCACTTCGGTAGCAAAAATAGGAAGACAGATTATTTGAATGGGTGTAAATTGAGAGAGGTGGATACTCAGCAAGACCTTGGTGTCCTCGTGCATCAGTCGCTGAAAGTAAGCGCGCAGGTACAGCAGGCAGTAAAGAAGGCAAATGGTATGTTGGCCTTCATAGCGAGAGGATTTGAGCATAGGAATAGGGTGTTTTACTGCAATTGTATAGGGTGTTCGTAAGGCCACACCTGGAGGATTGTGAGCAATTTTGGTGCCCTTATCTGAGGAAGGATGGTCATGCTATGGAGGGAGTGCAACAAAGTTTACTAGGCTCAATGCTGGGATGACGGGGCTGTCATACAATGAGAGATTAAGTTGGTTAGGATTATGTTCATTGGAGTTTAGAAGAGTGAGAGGGGATCTCAGAGAACAGGATTAGCCAGGGCATATTCAGAAAGAATGATCCCGATGGTGTGGGGGGGGGGGGGGGGGGGGGGATCATAGTTTGAGGATAAGGGGTAAATCTTAAGGACTGAGGTGAGGAGAAATTTCTTCATCCAGAGAGAGTGGTGAATCTGTTGAATTCACTACCACGGAAAATAGTTGAGGCCAAAACGTATGATTTCAAGAATGAATTAGATACAGCTCTTGGGGCTTATGGGGGACACTAAGGGGCAATTTTAGCATGGCCAATACACCTAACCTGCACATCTTTGGATTGTGGGAGGAAACCGGGGCACCCTGAGGAAACCCACGCAGACCCGGGGAGAACATGCAAACGCCACACAGACAATAACCCAAGGCCAGAATTCAACCTGGGTCCCTGGTGCTGAGACGCAGTAGTGCTGAATACTATGTTGCAAGTATTGTAGCAAAGTATCCCACGGCACTTCACAGGAAAGTTATCAAAGTTTTGCATTGAGTCACAGAAGGAGATGTTGGGACTGAAAGTCAAAAGCTTGGTCAAAGAGGTAGGTGCTAAGATCTGTCAAAGGAGTAGAGTGAGAGAGAGAGAAAGCTGGAAGGGTTTAGGAAGGCACTCCAGGGCTTACTCTCTATGCTGCTGAAGACTTGGCTGCCCTTGTGAAGGAGTGCAGAGGTTAGGCTGGAGGACATTACAGTTGCAATGGCCTTTGCATTAATCATGTGGCAAAGCTTCAACAAATCTCTCTGGAAAGACATTTCTCCAGGTCCCTCTCCTCACTCCCTACCTACATAGAACCATAGAAAGGTTATGGTGCAGAAAGGGGCCATTTAGCCCATCACGTCTACACAGGCCAAAAAAATAACTAGCCGCCCATTTTAATCCCAACTTCCACCACCTTGTCTGTAGCCTTGCACGTTACAGCACTTCAGATGCAAATCAAGGTACCTTTTAAACGGGTTGAGCAACCACCAACTTGGGCAGTGAATTCTAGATTCCCACCACCGTTGGGGAAAAAAGGTTCCCCCTCCTCTCCTCTAAATGATAGAATTGTTACTGTGCAGAAGGAGGCCATTTGGGCCAGTGTTAGCACCAGCTCTCCAGATGAGCCTTATGGCTCTTTGCCATTCTACTGTCTGTGATGATATGCATAACCAGCCATGTATATAGTGATAAAGAAGACCTCTGACCAGCAGGTGGCAGTAGAGAATCATCACGCAATTCTGCTACCTCAAGGAGTTGATAGAAGGTCTTCGTAGTGGACAGTCATAATTTGTAGTAGCTAGTGATTAATTTATTATTGTTAGTAGTTTTTGACAGTATTCTTATAGTTATCTTTACCACACAATTGTTAAATAATAAATCTTTAATTAGTCTAAGAACTAGACGTTCTTCAGTGCATTTATTCCAACCAGCCAAGCACAAGAACATAACATGGAACCAGGATTGAAGATCAAATAAGAAAACAAGGTTCTTTGAAGAACCAAACAGATAAAGTTAAGTGCTATGAAGGAAACAGAAAGAAAATCTTCTACTAACCTCGAGAACTACTGGAAACTCGTACTCAATGCACTAGACTTCGAAGTCCAGGATAGAAGGTCTGAAGGCACCACACCAGCTTTGAGTCACTGGGAAGGTAGATGAGAATTGGCACATTTTTAAACAGCAATTCACAATTTACGTTGCAGCCCTTGGTCTGCAGGCACAGCCTGATGAGAGGCGCATAGTGTTGCTGCTCACTGCAGCAGGTCCACAAGCCATAGAAATATTTAATACGTTCGTTTTCGATAACGAGGCAGATAGCAAAGACTTCACTGAAGTTGTAAAGCAATTTGATCGGCAATGCACACCAAGAAAATGAGATGTTCGAGTGTTGTATTCTTTGCACGCGCTCCCAGAAAGCAGTGAATTGTTTCATAGTTTTCTGACCGATTTACGATTGAAGACTCAGTCGTGTAATTTTTTGACCCTACAAGCGTCGATGTTTGCGACTTGTAACAACAAAGTACAGGAGAGGCTGTTCAGGGAAAACGACCTACAGTTGATGATGCTATTAAGATCTGCCATGCCAGCGAGCTAAATGCGCAGCAGATTAGCACTCTGAACCTGAAACATATTGGCGCGAAGCTCGGAGATGCTGCCGACGCCATTAGTGTTGTGATGCACCGAAAGCAAAACGTGGTCCCAGTAGCGGTGGCCATTTTGGGCCCAGTAGCGGTGGCCATTTTAAGCAACTAAATTAAACCTCCATTTCATGCAAGTGAAGTGGCAGTAAACATCTACAAACGGCAATGTCCATCATTTGGTAAAATCTGTTCTCTAGGTGCAAAGGCAAAAATCACTATGCCAAACAATGCTTTTTTAAAAATAAATTTGAGAGTACCCAATTCATTTTTTCCCATTAAGGGGCAATTTAGCATGGCCAATCCATCTAGCTTGCACATTTTTGGGTTGTGGGGCGAAACCCACGCAAACACAGGGAGAATGTGCAAACTCCACACGAACAGTGACCCAGAGCCGGGATTGAACCTGGGACCTCGGCGCTGTGAGGCCGCAGTGCTAACCCACTGCGCCACCGTGCTGCCCTCACAATGCTTTTCTAATTTAAAAACAATCGGAAACACCAAAGTCAATCAGTGTGATTGATTAAATAAATCTTGCACTTTTTTCATAGATATGATTTCTGGTGAAGATACGCATGGCGACTGCGCACAAGTTAAGCATGCATCAAAGCAAATTTGTAGTGGTGCAGATGTACTTGTCCAAAACACAACTGTGTTCCTTTGATGATTAATGGAACATTAATCAGTGTCAAACTTGACACGGGAGCGAGAACCAATGTAATCAGTTTATCCGATTTACAAAAATGAAAATTAAGCCACACGTTTCAAATTCCGCAACACTATTAAAAGGCTATAATGGAAAAAGAATTAATACAATAGGAGTTTGTGAACCTGAAGTGCATGTTAAGAACAAAGCGCACTCAGTAAAGTTCTCAATCGTTGATGCCGAGCATGAATCTTTATTGGGAGTAGACGTATGTGAAGCACTTGAGCTAGTGAAAAGCGTCTACATTGCAGACTGTAATATTAATATGCAACAAACATCAATGAATGCAATCCTGAAAGAATTGCCTGAAAATTTTCAAGGATTCAGAGTGTTACCATTCACCTATCACATACAGTTAAAAGATGCACGACCAGTTATACATGCACCAAGACATGTAAATGAAAAATGAAATGAAAATCGCTTGTTGTCACAAGTAGGCTTCAAATGAAGTTACTGTGAAAAGCCCCTAGTCGCCACATTCTGGCGCCTGTTTGGGGAGGCTGGTACGGGAATCGAACCGTGCTGCTAGCCTGCCTTGGTCTGCTTTAAAAGCTAGCGATTTAGCCCGGTGTGCTAAACCAGCCCCTGTATCAACGTGTACCAACTCCGCTGAAAGAAAAACTTAAGAATGAGCTGGAGAAAATGGTGAAACTAGGAGTAATAAGAGGCATAGAAGAACCAGCAGACTGGGTGAGCTCCATGGTTTGCGTGAAGAAACATAATAATGACGTACGCATCAGTATGGACCTGAAGGATCTCCATTTAAACAATAAAAGAGAGCACTATCCCATTCCAAAGAGAGAAGAAATCACATGTGAGATGTCAGGAGTGACTGACACAGAGCGGCGATATGCTCAAATAGAAAAAGAATGCTTGGGCTTGATAAATGGATTGACCAAATTCTATGACTATGTATATGGCCTACCAACATTTTTAGTAGAAACTGACCATAGGCCTCTTCTGGCGAGAGTAAACAAGACTCTCAATGAGATGTCACCCAGGATACAACGCATTATAATAAAGTTACTAAGATATGATTTTGATCTAATCTCCCCGCCAGGTAAACATCTTGTTGTAGCGGGTGCACTATCTCGTGCTACAGACATGAAAGACAACCAACATGTGGATGAGGACATACAAGCACAAGTGAATTTTGTGATGGAATCCCATCCAGTCTCAGATGAGAAGTCAAGACTAATAAGAGATGACACCACTAAAGACAAAATTTTGCAGAAGAGAATAAAATGTCTCACAGAGGGATGGCCAAAAGGATCCTGCTCTAACTACTATAATATCAGAGCAGAGCTAAGTGCAGCCAATGGTTTTTTCCAGAGGCAAAATAGAATAGTAATTCCAAAATCGTTACGACCAATGATTCTTAAAAAGATTCATGAAGGGCACTTAGGAATAGAGAGATGTAAAAGACGAGCCAGGGAGACAGTATACTGGCACGGTATCAATTAAGATATTCAAGTCATAGTCGAAAATTGTGCAGCCTGTAAAAAATTTGAAAACAGACAGCTTCGAACAACCTTACCGTACATTCCGTTGGAACAAACAAATCGAAAACTTGTGAGCAAGCTCACGTTTCAAAAAAGGAGGCAGAAAAGGTATTACGACAAAATGACAAGAAAGCTACAACCGCTAAACAAAGATGACACAGTCAGGGTGGAATATCCTGATGGAAACAGATGGCTGAAGTATGCTAAGGTACTAAAGTCCTCAATCATATATCATCATTACTGAAGACGGGCAAGTGTGCAGACATAACAGGAGAGCCTTGCTAAAGGTTCAGCAACCTTTTGTTATGGAACCACAAGGTGATATTATAAGCACGTCAAGGACAACAGAACAAGAGAAACCTCAGCATACAGAACCAGAGCAAGCTGAAGATGTACAAAGTCAAGAAAAGCAGCAAGAATCATCTTCAGCAACAAATGACAATCAAGCAAACTCATAGCTTCAACCAATACTCAGAAGATCAACGAGAAACAGAAGGAAACCGGAAAGATTGAACTTGTGATGAACTGTAAATATGTAAATGATGAATACATTTATGCATTTAATGTATGTTGTAAAACGAATGGAGACAATGTATGTCGAACATTACATTTCCAAAGGAAAGGGGATGTGATGATATGCATAACCAATTATGTATATAGTGATAGACAAGACATCCAACCAGCAGGTGGCAGTAGAGAACAACCACGTGGCTCTGCTACCTAAGGGAATTGATAGAGGGTCTTCGTAGTGGATAGTCATAATTTGTAGTAGCTCGTGATGAATTTATTGTTAGTATTTTTTGATAGTATTCATATAGTTATCTTGACCCATGCAATTGTTAAATAATAAATCTTTAACGAGTCCAAGAACTAGACGTTCTTCAAACCGGCCAAGCACAAGAACGTTACACATTCCATTCAAGTATTCATCAAATTCCCTCTTGACTGCTTCGATTCAACCTGCCTCCACCATACTACCAGGCAATGCAGTCCAGACCTGAACCGCTCTGTGCCAAAATGTTATTTATCACGTCACATTTGCTTCTTTTGCAAATCACTTTATATTTATTTTTTATTTTTCCAATTACGGAGCAATTTAGTGTGACAAATCCACCTACACTGCACGTCTTTGGATTATGGGGATGAGACACTGGGAGAATGTGCAAACTCCACAGTGACCCGGGGCTGGGATCGAACCTGGGTCCTCAGTGGTGTGAGACAGCAGTGCTAACCACTACACCACCGTGCCGCCCACAAATAACTTTAAATCTCTGCCCTCGCGTTCTTGCCAGGACCAAGTTTCTCCCAATCAATTCTCTTCAGCCCCCTCATGATTTTGAATGCCTCAATCAGATCTACTCTTAACCTTAGAACATAGAACAGTACAGGCCCTTCAGCCCACGATGTTGTGCCGACCATTTATCCTAATCTAAGATCAACCTAACCTACACCCCTTCAATTTACTGTCGTCCATGTGCCTGTCCAAGAGTCACTTAAATGTCCCTAATGACTGACTCCACCACCTCTACTGGCAGTGCATTCCACACACCCACCACTCTCTGTGTAAAGAACCTACCTCTGACATCTCCCCTTTACTTTCCTCCAATTACCTTAAAATTATGTCCCCTCGTGACAGCCATTTCCACCCTGGGGAAAAGTCTCTGGCTATCCACTCTATCCATGCCTCTCAACACCTTGTACAGCTCTTTCAAGTCACCTCTCTGCCTTCTTCGCTCCAGTGAGAAAAGCCCTAGCTCCCTCAAATCTTTCTTCATAAGACATGCCCTCCAGTCCAGGCAGCATCCTGGTAAATCTCCTCTGTACCCTTTCCAAAGCATCCACATCCTTCCTATAATGAGGCGACCAGAACTGGACACAATATTCCAAGTGTGGTCTAACTAGAGTTTTATAAAGCTGCAGCAAAACCTTGCCGCTCTTAAACTCGATCCCTATGTTAATGAAAGCCAACACACCATATGCCTTCTTAACAACCCTACCAACCTGGGTGGCAACTTTGAGGGATCTATGTATGTGGACCCCAAGATCCCTCTGTTCCTCCACACTTCCAAGAATCCTGCCTTTAACCCTGTACTCAGCATTCAAATTCGACTTTCCAAAATGAATCACTTCATATTTATCAAGGTTGAACTCCATCTGCCACTTCTCAGCCCAGCTCTGCATCCTGTCAATGTCCTGTTGTAACCTGCAACAACCCTCAACACTATCTACAACTCCACCAACCTTTGTGTCATCGGCAAACTTACTAACCCACCCTTCCACTTCCTCATCCAAGTCATTTATAAAAATCACAAAGAGCAAAGGTCCCAGAACAGATCCCTGCGCAACACCACTGGCAGAATACTTTCCATCCATTACCACTCACTGTCTTCTTTCGGCCAGCCAATTCTGTATCCAGACAGCCAAATTTCCCTGTATCCCATGCCCCCTAACTTTCTGAATGAGCCGATCATGGGGAACCTTATCAAATGCCTCACTGAAATCCATATTTCTCTCCATGGAGAATCCTTCTACACATCACCCTTTGGTAGCTGGCCCCTTAGCTAAAGGATACAAGTCTTTTCTGTCTATGCGATCTAGACTATTTTTGTACACCTCAATTAGGTCACCCCTCGGCCTCCTCTGTTCAAAGAAAAACAACCCTAGCCTACCCTATCTTTCCTCATTGCTGCAATTTTTAAGCCTTGGCAACATTCTTGTAAATCTCCTTGGCACTCATTCCAGAGCAATAATGTCCTTCCTGTAATGTGATGACCAGAACTGTACACGTGAACATATACACACACATACCAATTACAAGCCACTTAGCCTCTCAAGCTGTCGCTGCCATTCAATAAGACCATAGCTGATCTGATTGCAACCTTAACTCCAATTCCTCTTACCGCTGATAGCCTTTTCAGCCATAGGATTAGACAGCTATTCCTTTACGGAATAGACTCCCACCCAGGACTGTGAATTTGCTTTTAAAGGAAATTACAGATTCATCATTCAACAGGGGATGAAGTAGCATAGTCTCAAAGTAGGAGAGAATTGTAATAGTTCAGTAGGAATCCAGCCTACAGACCTACGTGACAATTCAAGCTCCATGGATTGAATATACTACTCTCAGTCTACCTTCTTGTGGAAGAGGAAGACCATAAGACATAGGAGCGGAAGTAAGGCCATTTGGCCCATCGAGTCCACTCCACCATTCAATCATGGCTGATTTCAACTCCATTTACCCGCTCTCTCTCCATAGCCCTTAATTCCTCGAGAAATCAAGAATTTATCAACTTCTGTCTTAAAGACACTCAACGTCCCAGCCTCCACCGCCCTCTGTTGCAATGAATTCCACATACCCACCACTCTCTGGCTGAAGAAATTTCTCCTCATCTGTTCTAAAGTGACTCCCTTTTATTCTAAGGCTGTGCCCCCGGGTCCTAGTCTCCCCTGCTAATGGAAACAACTTCCCTACATCCACCCTATCTAAGCCATTCATTATCTTGTAAGTTTCTATTAGATCTCCCCTCAACGTCCTAAACTCCAATGAATATAATCCCAGGATCCTCAGACGTTCATCGTATGTTAGGCCTACCATTCCTGGGATCATCCATGTGAATCTCCACTGGACCCGCTCCAGTGCCAGTATGTCCTTCCTGAGGTGTGGGGCCCAAAATTGCTCACAGTATTCTAAATGGGGCCTAACTAATGCTTTATAAAGCTTCAGAAGTACATCCCTGCTTTTATATTCCAAGCCTCTTGAGATGAATGACAACATTGCATTTGCTTTCTTAATTACGGACTCAACCTGCAAGTTTACCTTTAGAGAATCCTGGACTAGGACTCCCAAGTCCCTTTGCACTTCAGCATTATGAATTTTGTCACCGTTTAGAAAATAGTCCATGCCTCTATTCTTTTTTCCAAAGTGCAAGACCTCGCACTTGCCCACGGTGAATTTCATCAGCCATTTCTTGGACCACTCTCCTAAACTGTCTAAATCTTTCTGCAGCCTCCCCACCTCCTCCATACTACCTGCCCCTCCACCTATCTTTGTATCATCGGCAAACTTAGCCAGAATGCCCCCAGTCCCGTCATCTAGATCGTTAATATATAAAGAGAACAACTGTGGCCCCAACACTGAACCCTGCGGGACACCACTCGTCACCGGTTGCCATTCCGAAAAAGAACCTTTTATCCCAACTCTCTGCCTTCTGCCTGACAGCCAATCGTCAATCCATGTTAGTACCTTGCCTCGAATACCATGGGCCCTTATTTTACTCAGCAGTCTCCCGTGAGGCACCTTATCAAAGGCCTTTTGGAAGTCAAGATAGATAACATCCATTGGCTCTCCTTGGTCTAACCTATTTGTTATCTCTTCAAAGATCTCTAACAGGTTTGTCAGGCACGACCTCCCCTTACTAAATCCATGCTGACTTGTCCTAATCTGACCCTGCACGTCCAAGAATTTAGAAATCTCATCCTTAACAATGGATTCTAGAATCTTGCCAACAACCGAGGTTAGGCTAATTGGCCTATAATTTTCCATCTTTTTCCTTGTTCCCTTCTTGAACAGGGGGGTTACAACAGCGATTTTCCAATCCTCTGGGACTTTCCCTGACTCCAGTGACTTTTGAAAGGTCATAACTAACGCCTCCACTATTACTTCAGCTATCTCCTTTAGAACTCTAGGATGTAGCCCATCTAGGCCCGGGGATTTATCAATTTTTAGACCTCTTAGTTTCTCTAGCACTTTCTCCTTTGTGATGGCTACCATATTCAACTCTGCCCCCTGACTCTCCGGAATTGTTGGGATATTACTCATGTCTTCTACTGTGAAGACTGACGCAAAGTACTTATTCAGTTCCTCAGCTATTTCCTTGTCTCCCATCACAAAATTACCAGCATCATTTTGGAGTGGCCCAATGTCAGCTTTTGCCTCCCGTTTGTTTTTAATGTATTTAAAGAAACTTTTACTATCATTCCTAATGTTACTGGCTAGCCTACCTTCAAATTTGATCCTCTCTTTCCTTATTTCTCTCTTTGTTATCCTCTGTTTGTTTTTGTAATCTTCCCAATCTTCTGACTTCCCACTACTCTTTGCCACATTATAGGCTTTCTCTTTTGCTTTGACGCATTCCCTAACTTCCTTTGTCAGCCATGGCTGCCTAATCCCCCCTCTGATAACCTTTCTTTTCTTTGGGATGAACCTCTGTACTGTGTCCTCAATTACTCCCAGAAACTCCTGCCATTGCTGTTCTACTGTCTTTCCCACTAGGCTCTGCTCCCAGTTGATTTTCATCAGTTCCTCCCTCATGCCCCTGTAGTTACCTTTATTTAACTGTAACACCTTTACATCTGATTCTACCTTCTTTCTTTCAAATTGGAGATTGAATTCAACCATATTATGATCACTGCCTCCTAAGTGCTCCCTTACTTTAAGATCTTTAATCAAGTCTGGCTCATTACATAACACAAGTCCAGAATGGCCTGTTCCTTCGTGGGCTCCATCACAAGCTGTTCCAAAAAGCCCTCCTGTAAACATTCAATGAATTCCCTTTCCTTGGGTCCACTGGCAGCATTATTTACCCAGTCCACCTGCATATTGAAGTCCCCCATGATCACCGTGACCTTGCCTTTCTGACATGCACTTTCTATTTTGTGGTGCATTTTGTGCCCCCGGTCCTGGCCACTGTTAGGAGGCCTGTACATAACTCCCATTATGGTTTTTTTGCCTTTGTGGTTCCTCAACTCTACCCACACAGACTCCACATCATCTGACCCTATGTCATTTAGTGCTATTGATTTAATTTAATTCCTAATTAACAAGGCAACCCCGCCCCCTCTGCCCACCTCTGTCTTTTCGATAGGTTGTGAATCCCTGGATGTTTAAATGCCAGTCCTGAACCCCCTGCAACCATGTCTCTGTGATGCCTACCACATCATACCTGCCAGTCACAATCTGGGCCACAAGCTCATCTACCTTGTTCCGTACACTGCGCGCATTTAAATATAGCACCTTTAATTCTCTATTGACCGTCCCTTTTTGTTTTCTTAGTGTGGTGGACCTTGGTTTACTGAGCCTTTCCATACACTGTGTCATATTTTGTGGGATGGGGACTATCGTACCCTCTCCTGAGTTTTGTCTTTTCGTGCTTTTTTGTATTCCTAAGCAGCTACGCTTCCCACTGATTACTTCACCTCTTGGTTCCCTGACTTTCCCTTCCCCCCCAATCTCTAGTTTAAAGTCCTATTGACCACCCTATTTATTCTTTTCGCCAGACCACTGGTCCCAGCTCGGTTCAGGTGGAGACCATCCCAACGGTATAGGTCCCCCCTGTCCCAAAACTGATGCCAGTGTCCCAGACTTTGAGAATCTGGAGTGCATTCCACTTCGATCTCTCTTCGTCAGACACCTGAACAGTTACAATTCACATGCTGCCCAACCGTACACAATGGCCATCTCCAACTGCTGATCGGATACACCAAATAAAAGGTAAAATACTTTAATTATTTTGTATGACTTGTAAACAGTGAACCTGGTGGTGGGGTCAGGTGAGTGGAAAGTTTGCTGTATTTCTGCAAAATCGCATTATGGACTCTTAACATGAAGGGGAAAAGAAATTGTTTTAGTTTTCTCTTCATGATTCAGGCTATTAAAATCTGGCTTAGTTCAATCATTCTGAAGAAAATTTGACAAATTTTAATAGGGAATAAAGGGATTCAGGGTTCAGTAAGGACTGAGACTAGGTAAAGCTAGTCTGTGTGGAATTTGCACATTCTCCCCGTGTCAGTGTGGGTCTCACCTCCACAACCCAAAAGATGTGCAGGTTGGCCACGCTAAATTCCCCCTTAGTTGGAAAAAATAATTGGGTACTCTAAATTTATAAAAACAAAGTGAGGTTAAGCATAAGCTGTTAACCTTACTCATGTGTCAAACTGCATAATTGAACAACCAACAGTGTAAGAGAACGGAATCAGTAGATACAAGAATTTTTCTTACCAAAAAACCCACCCAGTTTTAAGGTGGACCACAATCATGATACATTGTATTCATTTTATTCGTTCATGGGATATGGGTATCGCTAGCTGACTGGTCCACATTGTCCATCCCGTATTGCCATTGAGCAGAGTGACTTGCTTGGCATTTAAGGTCAACCACATTCCTAGGGTCTGGAGCTCCATGTAGGCCAGTTGGGCTCTTACAACCATCAGCAATGGTCTCATGATCATCATTAAACTTGCAATTCAAATTTCACCTTCTGCTGTGGTGGGATTCAAACCCAGGTCCCCAGTGCATTACCCTGGGTCCCTTGATTACTAGTCCAGTGATCACACCACTATGCCGCCCCCTCCCCCTATCATGCACTTTTGTTCAGCTGAGCTGCACTACCACCTAGCATGGTTTACTGGTCATCAATGCAGGTGGGTGTGGCCAACATCTATCTGTAATGTCAGTGTCCCTCTCCCTCCAACAGTAACCATGTCAACACACATGGGGAATAAGGGAAGCATATCCCAGAGTCGATTTTCCGAGCTTCGTCTGATTTCATCAGGATAATATTCTTTGAATGCAACTTGACCAAAACTTTTTCTTCTGAGGATTTGAACATTTTGAGCACAAACTAGATTTCCAGATAGGAATACTCGTTTATGAAAAATGTTATGACATAGACCAGACTGGAGGAACACCAAATAAAGTTGCATTGACCCGTTGATATTCACTCTGCAGGACTGAATCCACTTTGCAACTGTGCTGGTTTCCTGGGTTTGACGGTCTTAATTCCTTGCCCAATGTCTGCAACCTTCATCTATTGAGTTTCCCCCCGTTTACATCTCAAGCCCCATATCTATCTCCAAGTTAAGTTTCCTATTCTCTGAACTTTTCCGTGTTGTTCCTCCCAATGTCCAAAGTACTACTACACAACCTTCCTACTCCCCATATCCTTAAGTGGCAAAATTGATCATCAGTATCCCTGACTGACGAAGACCTCAAGACCACGCCACTTTATCCCCTTCAGTAAACTCTTCCTACAACAGTTTTTTTTTTTACATACAGACTAGGAGTTGGCGATTCAGCCCCTCGAGGACGCTCTGCCATTCAACATGACCATCGCGATCTCATCTCACCTCCGCTTTCCTGCCCGTTCTCCATAACCCTTCAACCCATCACTAATTAAAAATCTATGTCCTCCTTAAATAAACCTAAGTTTATCACCTTGAACAAGAACATCTTGAATTTTCCTCCTCTCTCCGACTCTTTTGAATTTTGGTGGAGCCGGTTGCCCTTCCCCTAGGTTTCTCATTGCCAGCACAGGGTGCGCAACAATAGTGAAGAGATTCACTAGGTTAATCCCAGAGTTGAGGGGGTTGGATTAGACTGGGACTGTACTCGTTGGAATTTAGAAGGATTCCGGGGGGGGGGGGGGGGGGGGTGGATCTTATAGAAACATATAAGATTATGAAGGGAATAGATAGGATAGATGCAGGCAGGTTGTTTCCACTGGCGGGTGAAAGCAGAACTCGGGGCACAGCATCAAAATAAGGGGAAGTAGTTTTAGGACTGAGTTTAGGAGGAACTTCTTCACCCAAAAGGTTGTGAATCTGTGGAATTCCTTGCCCAGTGAAGCAGTAGAGGCTCCTTCATTCAATGCTTTTAAGATAAAGATAGATAGTTTTTTGAAGAATAAAGGGATTAAGGGTTATGGTGTTCGGGCCGGAAAGTGGAGCTGAGTCCACAAAAGAGCAGCCATGATCTCATTGAATGGCGGAGCAGGCTCGAGGGGCCAGATGGCCTACTCCTGCTCCTAGTTTTTATGTTCTTCCTTTGTGAAAACAATACAAACAACAAATGAAACACATGGTGAAGAGGGAGATGCAGAGATGATCTTACAGTCAGTGGTGATTTTATACATTATGGAGATCCCCCTTCTATTGGAACAAGCCACTGTGTAAATAACTGCATAAAAAGCAAAAACTGCAGATGCTGGAAACCTGAAATAAGAACAAAATAAGAACAGAAAATGCTGGATAGACCCAGAGGGTCTGGCAGCCTCTGCGGAAAGAGAAACAGGGATCAACGTTTCTGAGGCCCGCATGACCCCACCTTCAGAGTAACAGCCGTACACTGGCAGATATTGTGGACGTAGAGCCCTAGCTCTAACCCTCCTCCCCCAGCCCCCTCCGCGCTCTCCGCGCCCTCAGCCCCCTCCGCGCCCTCAACTTCTCCTCCCCTCCTGCCCCCGCCCCCTCCAATGCCTCCTCCATCCCCCCTCCCCCTCCAGCCCCTCCACCCTGAGCCCCCTCCTCACCCTCCACCCTGAGGCCCCCTCCTCACCCTCCACCCTGAGCCCCCTCCTCACCCTCCACCCTGAGCCCCCTCCTCACCCTCCACCCTGAGCCCCCTCCTCCCCCTCCTCCTCCCCCAGCCCCCTCCTCCTCCTCCCCAGCCCCCTCCTCCTCCCCAGCCCCCTCCTCCTCCCCAGCCCCCCTCCTCCTCCCCCAGCCCCCTCCTCCTCCTCTCCAGGCCCCACCGCCCCCTCCTCTCCCAGCCCCCTACTCCGCTTACTCCCCCAACCTCCACCACACCCAGCCTCCTCCACCCCTTCCTCCCCCCAACACCCACCGCCCCCTCTACCCCCAGCCCCCCTCCTCCCATTCCTCCCCCAACACCGTCCGGACCCCTCCCCAGCCCCCTCCCCCCTCCTCACCCCCCACCCACAGCCCCCTCCTCCCTCAGCCCCCTCCTCCACCCCCAGCCCCCTCAGCCCTCTCCTCCCCCTGGCACCCTCAGGCCCCTTCTCCCCCTCCACCCCCAGCCCCCTCCTCCCCCCCTCCACCCCCTCGTTCCCCTCCACCCTCAACCCCCCTCCTCCCCCAGGCCCCTCCTCTCCCCTCAGGCCCCTCCTCCCCCTGCACAGTCAGGCCCCTCCTCCCCCTCCACCCTCAGCCCCCTCCTCCCTCAGCCCCCTCCTCCCCCTCGTTCCCCTCCACCCCCTTCACCCACAGGCCGCTCCTCCCCTCAGGCCGCTCCTCCCCTCAGGCCGCTCCTCCCCCTCCACCCTCGGCCCCCCTCCGCCTCCACCCTCGGCACCTCCTCCCCCCCCCCACCCTCGGCCACCTCCTCCCCCCCCCACCCTCGGCCACCTCCTCCCCCCCCACCCTCGGCCACCTCCGCCGCCACCCTCGGCCCCCTCCCCCCCCCCCCCCACCCTCGGCCACCTCCTCCCCCCCCACCCTCGGCCACCACCTCCCCCCCCCCACCCTCGGCCCCCTCCCCCCCCCCCCCACCCTCGGCCACCTCCTCCCCCCCCCACCCTCGGCCACCTCCTCCCCCCCACCCTCGGCCACCTCCTCCCCCCCCCACCCTCGGCCCCCTCCACCCCCGGCCCCCCCCACCCCCCCCCCACCTCCGGCCCCCCCCACCCCCGGCCCCCCCACCCCCGGCCCCCCCCACCCCCGGCCCCCCCCACCCCCCGGCCCCCCCACCACCCGGCCCCCCCCACCCCCGGCCCCCCCCACCCCCGGCCCCCTCCACCCCCGGCCCCCTCCACCCCCGGCCCCCTCCACCCCCGGCCCCCTCCACCCCCGGCCCCCTCCACTACTTCCGCCCCCAACCCCCCTCCTCCCCCAGCCCACTCCTTCCGCCCCCAACCCCCTCCTCCCCCAGCCCACTCCTCCCATTCCTCTCCCAACGCCGTCCAGCCCCCTCCGCCCACAGCCCCCTCCTCCCTCAGCCCCCACCTCCCCATCCACCCTCCTCCCCCCTCCACCCTCTCCTCCCCCTCCCCCCTCAGGCCCCTCCTCCCCATCCACCCTCCACCCCCCTCCACCCTCTCCTCCTCCTCCCCCTCCCCCCTCAGGCCCCTCCTCCCCCTCCGGCCCCTAGCCCCCCTCCTCCCCTCCGCCCCGTCCCCTCCCCCCCTCCCTCCCCTCCGCCTCCTCCGCCCCCCCTCCTCCCCTCCGCCCCCCTCCTCCCCTCCGCCCCCCCTCCTCCCCTCCGCCCCCCCTCCTCCCCTCCGCCCCCCTCCTCCCCTCCGCCCCCCCTCCTCCCCTCCGCCCCCCCTCCTCCCCTCCGCCCCCCAGCCCCCCTCCTCCCCTCCGCCCCCAGCCCCCCTCCTCCTCCAGCCCCCACCTCCTCCTCCCCCTCCAGCCCCCCTCCTCCTCCTCCCCCAACAGCCCCCCTCCTCCTCCTCCCCCTCCAGCCCCCCTCCTCCTCCTCCCCCTCCAGCCCCCCTCCTCCTCCTCCCCCTCCAGCCCCCTCCTCCTCCTCCCCCTCCAGCCCCCCTCCTCCTCCTCCCCCTCCAGCCCCCCTCCTCCCCCTCCCCCTCCAGCCCCCCTCCTCCTCCTCCCCCTCCAGCCCCCTCCTCCTCCTCCCCCTCCAGCCCCCCTCCTCCTCCTCCCCCTCCAGCCCCCCTCCTCCTCCTCCCCCTCCAGCCCCCCTCCTCCTCCTCCCCCTCCAGCCCCCCTCCTCCCCCTCCAGCCCCCCTCCTCCTCCTCCCCCTCCAGCCCCCCTCCTCCTCCTCCCCCCTCCAGCCCCCCTCCTCCTCCTCCCCCTCCAGCCCCCCTCCTCCTCCTCCCCCTCCAGCCCCCCTCCTCCTCCTCCCCCTCCAGCCCCCCTCCTCCTCCTCCCCCTCCAGCCCCCCTCCTCCTCCTCCCCCTCCAGCCCCCCTCCTCCTCCTCCCCCTCCAGCCCCCCTCCTCCTCCTCCCCCTCCAGCCCCCCTCCTCCTCCTCCCCCTCCAGCCCCCCTCCTCCTCCTCCCCCTCCAGCCCCCCTCCTCCTCCTCCCCCTCCAGCCCCCCTCCTCCTCCTCCCCCTCCAGCCCCCCTCCTCCTCCTCTCCTCCAGCCCCCTCCTCCCTCCAGCCCCCTCCTCCTCCTCCCTCCTCCTCCCTCCAGCCCCCTCCTTCTCCTCCCTCCAGCCTCCACCCCCCTCCTCCCTCCAGCCCCCTCCTCCTCCTCCTCCACCCTTGGCCCCCTCCACCCTCGGCCCCCTCCTCCACTGCCCCCCACCCTCAGCCCCCTCGCCCCCTCATCCCCTCCCCTCCACCCTCTCCTCCCTCGGCCCCCTCCACACCCGGCCCCCTCCTCCACTCCACCCCCGGCCCCCTCCTCCACTCCACCCCCAGCCCCCTCCTCCACTCCACCCCCAGCCCCCTCCTCCACTCCACCCCCAGCCCCCTCCTCCACTCCACCCCCAGCCCCCTCCTCCACTCCACCCCCAGCCCCCTCCTCCACTCCACCCCCAGCCCCCTCCTCCACTCCACCCCCAGCCCCCTCCTCCACTCCACCCCCAGCCCCCTCCTCCACTCCACCCCCAGCCCCCTCCTCCACTCCACCCCCAGCCCCCTCCTCCACTCCACCCCCAGCCCCCTCCTCCACTCCACCCCCAGCCCCCTCCTCCACTCCACCCCCAGCCCCTCTCCACTCCACCCCCAGCCCCCTCCTCCACTCCACCCCAGCCCCCTCCTCCACTCCACCCCAGCCCCCTCCTCCACTCCACCCCCAGCCCCCTCCTCCACTCCACCCCCAGCCCCCTCCTCCACTCCACCCCCAGCCCCCTCCTCCACTCCACCCCCAGCCCCCTCCTCCACTCCACCCCCCAGCCCCCTCCTCCACTCCACCCCCAGCCCCCTCCTCCACTCCACCCCCAGCCCCCTCCTCCACTCCACCCCCAGCCCCCTCCTCCACTCCACCCCAGCCCCCTCCTCCACTCCACCCCCAGCCCCCTCCTCCACTCCACCCCCAGCCCCCTCCTCCACTCCACCCCCAGCCCCCTCCTCCACTCCACCCCCAGCCCCCTCCTCCACTCCACCCCCAGCCCCCTCCTCCACTCCACCCCCAGCCCCCTCCTCCACTCCACCCCCAGCCCCCTCCTCCACTCACCCCCAGCCCCTCCTCCACTCCACCCCCAGCCCCCTCCTCCACTCCACCCCCAGCCCCCTCCTCCACTCCACCCCCAGCCCCCTCCTCCACTCCACCCCCCAGCCCCCTCCTCCACTCCACCCCCAGCCCCCTCCTCCACTCCACCCCCCAGCCCCCTCCTCCACTCCACCCCCAGCCCCCTCCTCCACTCCACCCCCAGCCCCCTCCTCCACTCCACCCCCAGCCCCCTCCTCCACTCCACCCCCAGCCCCCTCCCTCCACTCCACCCCCAGCCCCCTCCTCCACTCCACCCCCAGCCCCTCCTCCACCCTCCACCCCCAGCCCCCTCCTCCACTCCACCCCCAGCCCCCTCCTCCACTCCACCCCCAGCCCCCTCCTCCACTCCACCCCCAGCCCCCTCCTCCACTCCACCCCCCAGCCCCCTCCTCCACTCCACCCCCAGCCCCCTCCTCCACTCCACCCCCAGCCCCCTCCTCCACTCCACCCCCCAGCCCCCTCCTCCACTCCACCCCCAGCCCCCTCCTCCACTCCACCCCCCAGCCCCCTCCTCCACTCCACCCCCAGCCCCCTCCTCCACTCCACCCCCAGCCCCCTCCTCCACTCCACCCCCAGCCCCCTCCTCCACTCCACCCCAGCCCCCTCCTCCACTCCACCCCCAGCCCCCTCCTCCACTCCATCCCCAGCCCCCTCCCTCCACTCCACCCCCAGCCCCCTCCTCCACTCCACCCCCAGCCCCCTCCTCCACTCCACCCTCAGCCCCCTCCACCCTCAGCCCCCTCCTCCCCTCCACCCTCAGCCCCCTCCTCCCCTCCACCCTCAGCCCCCTCCTCCCCTCCACCCTCAGCCCCCTCCTCCCCTCCACCCTCAGCCCCCTCCTCCCCTCCACCCTCAGCCCCCTCCTCCCCTCCACCCTCAGCCCCCTCCTCCCCTCCACCCTCAGCCCCCTCCTCCCCTCCTCCCCTCCACCACAGCCCCCTCCTCCCCTCCACCCTCAGCCCCCTCCTCCCCTCCACCCTCAGCCCCCTCCTCCCCTCCACCCTCAGCCCCCCTCCTCCCCTCCACCCTCAGCCCCCTCCTCCCCTCCACCCTCCTCCCCTCCACCCTCAGCCCCCTCCTCCCCTCCACCCTCCAGCCCCCCCCCGCCACCCTCCAGCCCCCTCCACCCTCCAGCCCCTCCACCCTCCAGCCCCCTCCCACCCTCCAGCCCCCTCCACCCTCCAGCCCCCTCCACCCTCCTCCACCCTCCAGCCGCCCCCCACCTCCCCTAGCCCCCACCTCCCCTCCACCCACGGCAACCCTCCACCCCTCCACCCTCGGCCCCCTCCTCCCCTCCACCCTCGGCCAGCTCCTCCCCTCCACCCTCGGCCAGCTTCCACCCTCGGCCAGCTCCTCCCCTCCACCCCTCCACCCTCGGCCCCTCCTCCCCCCGGCCCCCGCTTCCCCCTCCGCCCTCTCCTCCCCCTCCGCCCTCTCCTCCCCCTCCTCCCCCAGTCCCCTCCTCCCCCCTCCGCCCTCTCCTCCCCCCTCCGCCCCCTCCGCCCCCTCCGCCCCCTCCTCCTCCCCCAGTCCCCTCCTCCCCTCCTCCCCCAGTCCCCCTCCTCCCCCTCCGCCCCCTCCTCCCCTCCGCCCCCTCCTCCCCCTCCGCCCCCTCCGCCCTCTCCTCCCCCAGTCCCCTCCTCCCCAGTCCCCTCCTCCGGTTCCTTCCCCAACCCCCTCCTCCCCCAGCCCCCTCCTCCTCCCGTTCCTCACCCAAACCCCTCAGCACCCCTCCCCACCCTAACACCCCCTCCCCCAGCCCCATCCGCCCACAGCCCCCTCAGCCCCCACCACCTCCACCCTCAGCGCCCGCCCCTTCGGCCCCACTCCGCCCCCTCGGCCCCTCTCGGCCCCCCTCCTCTCCCAGCCCCCCTCCTCCCTCCACGCTCGGCCCCCTCCTCCCCTCCACCCCTCGGCCCTCTCGCCCCACCACCCTCAGCTCCCTCCACCCCTCAGCCCCCTCTCGCCCCACCACCCTCAGCCCCCTCCGCCCCTCCACCCCTCAGCCCCCTCCGCCCCTCCACCCTCAGCCCCCCTCCGCCCCTCAGCCCTCTCCTCCACCAGCCCCCTCCTCCCCGGCCCCCTCCTCCCGTCCCCTCCACCCTCGGGCCCTCCTCCCCCCCTCCACCCTCGGCCCCCTCCTCCCCCCCCTCCACCCTCGGCCCCCTCCTCCCCCCCCCCCCCTCCACCCTCGGCCCCCTCCTCCCCCCCCTCCACCCTCGGCCCCCTCCTCCACCCCTCCACCCTCGGCCCTCTCCTCGCCCCCCCTCCACCCTCGGCCCTCTCCTCCCCCCCTCCACCTTTGGCCCCCTCCACCCTCGGCCCCTCCCTCCACTGCCCCCCACCCTCAGCCCCCCTCGCCCCCTCATCCCCTCCCCCCTCTCCTCCCTCGGCCCCCTCCACACCCGGCCCCCTCCTCCCCCGGCCCCTCCTCCCCCCCTCGGCCCCCTCCTCCACCCCCCGGCCCCCTCCTCCACCCCCGGCCCCCCTCCTCCACCCCCGGCCCCCCTCCTCCACCCCCGGCCCCCTCCTCCACCCCCGGCCCCCTCCTCCACCCCCGGCCCCCTCCTCCACCCCCGGCCCCCTCCTCCACCCCCGGCCCCCTCCTCCACCCCCGGCCCCCTCCTCCACCCCCGGCCCCCCTCCTCCACCCCCGGCCCCCTCCTCCACCCCCGGCCCCCTCCTCCACCCCCGGCCCCCTCCTCCACCCCCCGGCCCCCTCCTCCACCCCCGGCCCCCTCCTCCACCCCCCGGCCCCCTCCTCCCCCCTCCTCCACCCCCGGCCCCCTCCTCCCCCCTCCTCCACCCCGGCCCCCCTCCTCCCCCCCTCCACCCCCGGCCCCTTACTCCTCCCCCTCCCCCCCCCACCCACCCTCGGCCCCCTCCTCCTCCTCCCCCCCCCCCCACCACCCACCCTCGGCCCCCTCCTCCTCCCACCCACCCCTCGGCCCCTCCTCCTCCCCCCCTCCTCCCCCCCACCCACCCTCGGCCCCCCCCACCCACCCTCGGCCCCCTCCTCCCCCCCCCACCCACCCACCCTCGGCCCCCTCCCCCCCCCCCACCCTCGGCCCGCCTCCTCCTCCCCCCCCCCACCCTCGGCCCCCTCCTCCTCTCCCCCCCCCCCCCACCCTCGGCCCCCTCCTCCTCTCCCCCCCCCACCCTCGGCCCCCTCCTCCCCCAACCCTCCCCCCCTCCACACTCGGCCCCCCTCCTCCCCTGCCCTCCACCCTCGGCCCCTCCTACCTCCTCCCCCCTCGGCCCCTCCTACCTCCTCCCCCCCAACCCTCCTCCCTCCCCCCCCCCAACCCTCCCCTCCTCCCCCCCAACCCTCCCCTCCACCCCCCCCAACCCTCCCCTCCTCCCCCCCAACCCTCCCCTCCTCCCCCCAACCCACCCCTCCACCCCCCAACCCTCCCCCCTCCCCCCCAACCCTCCCCCTCCTCCCCCCCCAACCCACCCCTCCTCCCCCCCAACCCCTCCCCTCCTCCCCCCCACCCTCCCTCCTCCCCCCCAACCCACCCACCTCCCCCCCAACCCTCCCCTCCAACCTCCCCTCCCAACCCTCTCCTGCCCTCCCCCCCAACCTTCTCCTCCCACCCACCCCAACCCTCTCCTCCCCTCCCCCCCAACCTTCTCCTCCCCTCCCTCCCCAACCCTCTCCTCCTCTCCCCCCCCCAACCCTCTCCTCCCCGCCCCCCCAACCCTCTCCCCCCCCTGAACCCTCTCCCCCCCCAACCCTCTCCCCCCCCAACCCTCTCCCCCCCCCCAACCCTCTCCCCCCCCCAACCCTCTCACCCCTCTCCCCCCTCCCCCCCAACCCTCTCCCCCCCCACCCCCCAACCCACCCCCCCCCCCCCCAACCCCACCCCCCCACCCCCCAACCCCCCACCCCCTCCCCCCAACCCTCCTCCACCCCTCCCCCCCCCAACCCACTCCCACCCCTCCCCCACAACCCTCTCCTCCCCACCCCCCACCCTCACCCCCACCCCCCCCCAACCCCCTCCCCCCAACCCCACCCCCCCCCCCCAACCCTCTCCTCCCCTCCCAACCCTCACCACCCCTCCCAACCCTCTCCACCCCTCCCAACCCTCTCCCCCCTCCAACCCCACCTCCCCTCCCCCCCCAACCCTCTCCTCCCCTCCCCCCCCAACCCTCTCCTCCCCTGCCCCCCCAACCCTCTCCTCCCCTGCCCCCCCAACCCTCACCTCCCCTCCCCCCCCAACCCACTCCTCCCCTCCCCCCCAACCACCCCTCCACCCCTCCCCCCAACCCACTCCTCCCCCCCCCCCAACCCCACCTCCCCACCCCCCCCAACCCACTCCTCCCCACCCCTCCCCCAACCCACCCACCCCTCCCCCCCCAACCCACACCTCCCCCCCCCCCCCCAACCCCACACACCCCTCCCCCCCACCCTCACCCCCCCCCCCCCAACCCCTCCTCCCCTCCCCCCCCCACCCACTCCTCCCCCCCCCACCCTCACCACCCCCCTCCCCCCCAACCCACTCCACCCTCTACCCCCCCCACCAACCCCTCCCACCCCTCTACCCCCCCAACCCCCCCACCCCCAACCCCCCCAACCCTCTCTCCCCTCTACCCCCCCCACAACCCCCTCCTCCCCCCCCCAACCCCCTCCTCCCCTCTACCACCCTCACAACCCCCTCCTCCCCTCTACCCCCCCCAACCCCCTCCTCCCCTCTACCCCCCCAACCCTCTCCTCCCCTCATACCCCCCCCAACCCTCTCCTCCCTCTACCCCCCCCAACCCTCTCCTCCCCTCTACCCCCCCCCAACCCTCTCCCCCCCCCAACCCTCTCCTCCCCTCTACCCCCCCCAACCCTCTCCTCCCCTCTACCCCCCCCACCCTCTCCTCCCCTCTACCCCCCCCCAACCCTCTCCTCCCCTCTACCCCCCCCCCACCCACACCTCCCCCAACCCTCTCCTCCCCTCTATCACCCCCCCCAACCCACTCCTCCCCTCTACCCCCCCCAACCCACTCCTCCCCTCTATCCCCCCCAACTCGCTCCTCTCCTCTACTCCCCCAACCCTCTCCTCCCCTCTACCCCCCCCAACCCTCTCCTCCCCTCTACCCCCCCACCCCTCTCCTCCCCTCTACCCCCCCCAACCCTCTCCTCCCCTCTACCCCCCCAACCCTCTCCTCCCCTCTACCCCCCCAACCCCCTCCCCCCTCTACCCCCCCAACCCTCTCCTCCCCTCTGCACCCCCACAACCCCCTCCTCCCCCCCCAACCCCCTCCTCCCCTCTACCCCCCACACAACCCCCTCCTCCCCCCCCAACCCCCCCTCCTCCCCCTCTACCCCCCCCACAACCCCCTCCTCCCCCTCTACCCCCCCCCAACCCCCTCCTCCCCTCTACCCCCCCCAACCCCCTCCTCCCCTCTACCCCCCCAACCCCCTCCTCCGCTCTACTCCCCCACCCTCTCCTCCCCTCTACCCCCCCTACCCCCCCACCCTCTCCGCCCTACCCCCCCCACCCTCTCCTCCCCTCTACCCCCCCTACCCCCCCACCCTCTCCGCCCCTCTACCCCCCCCACCCTCTCCTCCACTCTACCCCCCCCAACCTCTCCTCCCCTCTACCCCCCCAACCCTCTCCTCCCCTCTACCCCCCCCAACCCTCTCCTCCCCTCTACCCCCCCCAACCCTCTCCTCCCCTCTACCCCCCCCCTACCCTCTCCCCCCCCAACCCCTCTCCTCCCCTCTACCCCCCCCCAACCCTCTCCTACCCTCTACCCCCCCCCACCCGCTCCTCCCCCCAACCCTCTCCTCCCCTCTATCTCCCCCCAACCCTCTCCTCCCCTCTACCCCCCCCCAACCCACTCCTCCCCTCTATCCCCCCCCAACTCTCTCGTCTCCTCTACTCCCCCAACCCTCTCCTCCCCTCTACCCCCCCAACCCTCACCTCCCCTCTACCCCCCCCACCCTCACCTCCCCTCTACCCCCCCCCACACCCCCTCCTCCCCTCTACCCCCCCCAACCCCCTCCTCCCCTCTACCCCCCAACCCCCTCCCCTCCCTCTACCCCCCCAACCCCCTCCTCCGCTCTACCCCCCCACCCTCTCCTCCCCTCTACCCCCCCTACCCCCCCCCACCCTCTCCGCCCTACCCCCCCCACCCTCTCCTCCCCACTACCCCCCCCTACCCCCCCACCCTCTCCGCCCCTCTACCCCCCCCCCCCTCCCTCCCTCCCCTCAACCCCCCCCCAACCCACTCCTCCCCTCTACCCCCCCACCCCTCTCCACCCCACTACCCCCCCCCAACCCTCTCCTCCCCTCTACCCCCCCCAACCCTCTCCCCCCCCCAACCCCTCTCCTCCCCTCTACCCCCCCCAACCCCACTCCTCCCCACTACCCCCCCCAACCCTCACCTCCCCTCTACCCCCCCCAACCCTCTCCTCCCCTCTACCCCCCCCCACCCCTCTCCCTCCCCTCTATCTCCCCCCCAACCCTCTCCTCCCCCTCTACCCCCCCCAACCCACTCCTCCCCTCTATCCCCCCCAACTCTCTCCTCTCCTCTACTCCCCCAACCCTCTCCTCCCCTCAACCCCCCCCAACCCTCTCCTCCCCTCTACCCCCCCCACCCCCTCCTCCTCCCCTCTACCCCCCCCAACCCTCTCCTCCCCTCTACCCCCCCAACCCTCTCCTCCCCTCTACCCCCCCCAACCCCCTCCCCCCTCTACCCCCCCCCAACCCTCCTCCCTCCCCACTACCCCCCACAACCCCCTCCTCCCCCCCCAACCCCCTCCTCCCCCTCTACCCCCCTCTACCCCCCCACAACCCCCTCCTCCCCCCCAACCCCCCTCCTCCCCTCTACCCACCCCACAACCCCCTCCTCCCCTCTACCCCCCCCAACCCCCCTCCTCCCCTCTACCCCCCAACCCACTCCTCCCCTCTACCCCCCCCCAACCCCCTCCTCCGCTCTACCCCCCCCACCCTCTCCTCCCCTCTACCCCCCCCTACCCCCCCCACCCTCTCCGCCCTACCCCCCCCACCCTCTCCTCCCCTCTACCCCCCCTACCCCCCCACCCTCCTCCGCCCCTCTACCCCCCCCCCACCCTCTCCTCCCCTCTACCCCCCCCAACCCTCTCCTCCCCTCTACCCCCCCAACCCTCTCCTCCCCTCTACCCTCCCAACCCTCTCCTCCCCTCTACCCTCCCCCTCCCCCTCTACCCTCCCCCAACCCTCTCCTCCCCTCTACCCTCCCCAACCCTCTCCTCCCTCTACCCCCCAACCCTGTACCCCCCCCAACCCCTCTCCTCCCCCTCTACCCCCGCCAACCCTCTCCTCCCCTCTACCCCACCCCAACCCTCTCCTCCCCTCTACCCCCCACCAACCCTCTCCTCCCCTCTTCCCTCCCCCAACCCTCTCCTCCCCACTACCCCCCCAACCCTCTCCTCCCCCCTCCAACCCTCTCCTCCCCCCCCCCCCCCCCCAACCCTCTCCTCCCCCCCCCCAACCCTCTCCTCCCCCCCCCCCAACCCCTCTCCTCCCCTCCCGAACCCTCTCCTCCCCTCTACCCCCCCCCAACCCTCTCCTCCCCTCTACCCCCCCCCAACCCTCTCCTCCCCTCTACCCCCCCCCAACCCTCTCCTCCCCTCTACCCCCCCCACCCCTCTCCTCCCCTCTACCCCCCCCACCCTCTGCTCCCCTCAACCCCCCCAACCCTCTCCTCCCCTCTACCCCCCCCCAAACCCTCTCCTCCCCTCTACCCCCCCAACCCTCTCCTCCCCCTCTACCCCCCCCCCCCAACCCCTCTCCTCCCCTCTACCCCCCCTCCAACCCTCTGCTCCCCTCTACCCCCCTCCAACCCTCTCCTCCCCTCTACCCCCCCTCCAACCCTCTCCTCCCCTCTACCCCCCCCCAACCCTCTCCTCCCCTCTACCCCCCCAACCCCCTCCTCCCCTCTACCCCCCCCCCAACCCTCTGCTCCCCTCTAGCCCCCACAACCCCACTCCTCCCCCCCCAACCCCCACCTCCCCTCTACCCCCCCCTCTACCCCCCCCCCACAACTCCTCCTCCCCCCCCAACCCCCACCTCCCTCTACCCCCCCCAACCCTCTCCTCCCCACTACCCCCCACAACCCCCTCCTCCCCCCCAACCCCCCCTCCTCCCCTCTACCCCCTCACTACCCCCCCACAACCCCCTCCACCCCCCCCAACCCCCCTCCACCCCTCTCCTCCCACTACCCCCCCCAACCCTCTCCTCCCCTCTACCCCCCCCCCACCCCTCCTCCCCTCTACCCCCCCCACCCTCTGCTCCCCTCTACCCCCCCAACCCTCTCCTCCCCTCAACCCCCCCCAACCCCTCCTCCCCTCAACCCCCCCAACCCCCACCTCCCCACCACCCCCCCAACCCCCTCCACCCCTCTACCCCCCCAACCCCCCCACCCCCCCCACCCACCCCACCAACCCTCTGCTCCCCTCAACCCCCCCCACACCCCCCTCCACCCCCCAACCCCCTCCTCCCCTCTACCCCCGCCTCTACCCCCCCCACAACCCCCTCCTCCCCCCCCAACCCCCCTCCTCCCCCTACCACCCCCACAACCCCCTCCTCCCTCTATTCCCCCCCAACCCACTCCTCCCCTCTACCCCCCCCCCAACCCACTCCCCCCTCTATCCCCCCCCAACTCTCTCCACTCCACTACTCCCCCCACCCTCTCCTCCCCTCTACCCCCCCCACCCTCTCCTCGCCTCTACCCCCCCCAACCCTCACCACCCCCTCTACCCCCCCAACCCTCTCCTCCCCACTACCCCCCCAACCCCCTCTACCCCCCCCCAACCCTCACCACCCCACTACCCCCCCCACAACCCCCTCCTCCCCCCCCACCCCCTCCTCCCCTCTACCCCCCTCTACCCCCCCACAACCCCCTCCTCCCCCCCCAACCCCCTCCTCCCTCTACCCCCCCACAACCCCCTCCTCCCCTCTACCCCCCCCCAACCCCCTCCTCCCCTCTACCCCCCCAACCCCCCTCCTCCCCTCTACCCCCCCCAACCCCCCTCCTCCGCTCTACCCCCCCACCCTCTCCTCCCCTCTACCCCCCCACCCTCTCCTCCCCTCTACCCCCCCTACCCCCCCACCCCTCTCCACCCCCACTACCCCCCCTACCCCCCCACCCCTCTCCCGCCCCTCTACCCCCCCCCCACCCACACCACCCCACTACCCCCCCCAACCACTCCTTCCCTCTACCCCCCCCAACCCACTCCTCCCCTCTACCCCCCCAACCCTCTCCTCCCCTCAACCCTCCCAACCCTCTCCTCCCCTCTACCCCACCCCTCCCCTCTACCCTCCCCCAACCCCTCTCCACCCCTCAACCCTCCCCAACCTCTCCTCCCCCTCTAACCCCCCCAACCCCAGTACCCCCCCAACCTCTCCACCCCTCTACCCCCTCCAACCCCTCACCTCCCCACAACCCCCCCAACCACTCCTCCCCACTACCCCCCCAACCCTCACCTCCCCCACTACCCCCCCAACCCTCTCCTCCCCTCTACCCCCCTCCAACCCTCTCCTCCCCTCTACCCCCCCCAACCCTCTCCTCCCCTCTACCCCCCCAACCCCCTCCTCCCCCTCTACCCCCCCAACCCTCTGCTCCCCTCTACCCCCCCCCACAACCCCCACCACCCCCCCAACCCCCCTCCACCCCACTACCCCCCCCCTCTACCCCCCCCCACAACCCCCTCCTCCCCCCCCAACCCCCTCCTCCCCTCTACCCCCCCCAACCCTCTCCTCCCCTCTACCCCCCCACAACCCCCTCCTCCCCCCCAACCCCCTCCTCCCCTCTACCCCCTCTACCCCCCCACAACCCCCTCCTCCCCCCCCCAACCCCCTCCTCCCCTCTCCACCCACAACCCCCCCCAACCCTCTCCTCCCCTCTACCCCCCCCCACCCTCTCCTCCCCCTCTACCCCCCCACCCTCTGCACCCCTCTAACCCCCCCAACCCTCTCCTCCCCTCCTACCCCCCCCAACCCTCTCCTCCCCTCTACCCCCCCCAACCCTCTCCTCCCCCTACCCCCCCAACCCCCTCCTCCCCTCTACCCCCCCAACCCTCTGCTCCCCTCTACCCCCCCCACAACCCCCTCCTCCCCCCAACCCCCCTCCTCCCCTCTACCCCCCGCCTCTACCCCCCCCCCACACCCCCTCCTCCCCCCCCCAACCCCCTCCTCCCTCTACCACCCTCACAACCCCTCCTCCCCTCTATCTCCCCCCCCAACCCTCTCCTCCCTCTACCCCCCCCCAACCCACTCCTCCCCACTATCCCCCCCCAACTCTCTCCTCTCCTCTACTCCCCCAACCCTCACCTCCCCTCTACCCCCCCACCCTCTCCTCCCCTCTACCCCCCCCAACCCTCTCCTCCCCTCTACCCCCCCAACCCTCTCCTCCCCTCTACCCCCCCAACCCCCTCTACCCCCCCCCAACCCTCTCCTCCCCTCTACCCCCCCACAACCCCCTCCTCCCCCCCCCAACCCCCTCCTCCCCTCTACCCCCCCTCTACCCCCCCACAACCCCCTCCTCCCCCCACAACCCCCTCCTCCCCTCTACCCCCCCAACCCCCTCCACCCCTCTACACCCCCAACCCCCCTCCTCCCCTCTACCCCCCCAACCCCCTCCTCCGCTCTACCCCCCACCCTCTCCTCCCCTCTACCCCCCCCACCCTCTCCTCCCCTCTACCCCCCCTACCCCCCCACCCCTCTCCTCCCCTCTACCCCCCACTACCCCCCACCCTCTCCGCCCCTCTACCCCCCCCACCTTCTCCTCCCCTCTACCCCCCCCAACCCTCTCCTCCCCTCTACCCCCCCCAACCCTCTCCTCCCCTCTACCCCCCCAACCCTCTCCTCCCCTCTACCCCCCCAACCCTCTCCTCCCCTCTACCCCCCCAACCCTCTCCTCCCCTCTACCCTCCCCTCCCCTCTACCCTCCCCCAACCCTCTCCTCCCCTCTACCCTCCCCAACCCTCTCCTCCCCTCTACCCCCCCAACCCTGTACCCCCCCCAACCCCTCTCCTCCCCTCTACCCCCCCGCCAACCCTCTCCTCCCCTCTACCCCCCAACCCTCTCCTCCCCTCTACCCCCCCAACCCTCTCCTCCCCTCTACCCCCCCAACCCTCTCCTCCCCTCTTCCCTCCCCCAACCCTCTCCTCCCCTCTACCCCCCAACCCTCTCCCCCCCCAACCCACTCCTCCCCCCCCCCAACCCTCTCCTCCCCCCCCCAACCCTTCCTCCCCCCCCACCCTCTCCTCCCCCCCCAAACCCTCTCCTCCCCCTCCCCAACCCTCTCCTCCCCTCCCCCAACCCTCTCCTCCCCTCTACCCCCCCCAACCCTCTCCTCCCCTCTACCCCCCCCCCAACCCTCTCCTCCCCCTCTACCCCCCCCAACCCTCTCCTCCCCTCTAACCCCCCCCACCCTCTCCTCCCCTCTACCCCCCCCACCCTCTGCTCCCCTCTACCCCCCCCCAACCCTCTCCTCCCCTCTACCCCCCAACCCTCTCCCTCCCCCTCTACCCCCCCCCCCAACCCTCTCCTCCCCTCTACCCCCCTCCAACCCTC